>NW_024599607.1:0-20307 GCF_004379255.2 Salvia splendens
TGTTTTATCCGAAATAAACAGGACTAAAGAGAGACTGATATCTCAACCCGATGCAAGGATTCATACAAAGAACTTAAACTAAAAATTAATTATGAGACCCCACAAATCGCCATCAAAGATAATGTAATCAACAACAATTGATCCCCACCACCCACCACACCACTCTCCCAAATTTCCAACACTATAAATTTAGTGCACATTACGTTCATCTCCACTTCTAACCTACTAACCTTTTGCAACCAATCACAATCAATATATGTGGCATCCATTCACACTCCTGGTCGCAAAACAATTAAAAACAAGACATTAACTAATCATATTTTGCTTAAAGAATCATGCAAACATGATAAATTGGAAATATAATATTCGGATTAAGCAGAATACAAAGGAACAGGTGCCCAAACTGGGCTGGTTTTAGTAACAGCCCCCCAGATAACAAATGAAAACTCAGGTAGTAATAATCAATAAATGAGGTGAGTTTTTAGTACATCTTTTTTAATAAGAAAAAAAAATCAGTTTTTACCAATAAGAACTCCCGAAGCTCATCATTGCTGCTGCTGCTGCTGCTACCTTACGACTTGCACCTTTTTTCGCGAGCCAAAAAAGAGCACAAAAAAATTTATATACTTCCTACCATTTTCTTGTCAAAGTGAGAAAGAATTCATCGTCTGTTCAGCTAGACTACGAGCTGATCAAGTCGCATCTGATCAAGCCAAGCCCCTAAAACAGTGTGATCGACTGAGTCAGTTTGAGGATTTGGTTTCAAACACTCACCGGATGGTGCAGCACCAGAACTTGGGGCTGCGGCCTTGTCCATCATCTCAGGTGGTGATTCTTTGACAAGAGATTGCACCCATGATAAGTCGGGTTCTTCTCCATCAGCTCTGCAATCAAACGAGGATGATCTTTTGAGACCACCTTCATGATCTGCGCCAACTGACCAATCTACTTTCCCGTTGGCCTGTCCCCACTTAGCCCATGCACTTGTAGGAGATCCCACAACAGGGGCACGGTTGGACCCAAGTTCTCGGGAGCTGAGGCTGCGCATCTGCTGCTGCTGCCTCTCGCGCTGAGCAAAAGCTGAGAGACGGGCATTCATGGGGGACACTGGCTCCAAGCTTCTTGGTGACATCCTTGGAGATGACACACCAAAAGAAGCCTGCAACAAAGGATGCTCAACATTTCTTGGAGAAAAAACATTAGTATTTATGGGTGATAAAATGTTTTGCTGTGGTTGGAAATGATTAAGAGCAGCTGGTTTATGTGAAGGAGAAAAAACACCAAAACCCGCTGCCTGGTCAGAAAGTCTTGGAGATGATGCGATCTCAGCAGAAAAAAGCTCTTCAAGATTGGAAGGAGTCAACATTGTCCGGGACCGGCCAGAACCCAGCCTAGCAGAATTGCCTTGTTGTGAAAAGCAAGCCATGTCATTTAAAATAAGTTGCTGGGAATCATAATCCTGCAACATGTTCAGATCCTCAGGTGGAATATCGCGAGCACTTAGGGAAGATCTCAGTCGACTGGATTGCAGATTGCTGCCAGGTAGATTGAGAGTGGGGACATTCTGTTGAGTCCAAGCTCCAGAAGATGAATGAGACATTCCATTTGCAGTAGGCGGCATGGATTGATTGAATGCAGGAGACATCACAGACTGTGATGTCGGGGAGCCAGGCAAAAGGCTTAAGGCTGCAGCCATGTCCATGAAGCTTGATGCAGAGGCCACAGATCTTGGAGAAGGCACACCAGATCCAGTAGACATAGAGAGGGCGAAGCTCTTCCTGGTTGTGAGCAAAAAAGCACACCTGCCTGGCACAGCCTGTGCCATCTTTGCACAACCTTGTCCGATACTGAGCAGGGTGCAACCAGCATTCAAACACACCATGAGCATACTCACACATATCCCCACGCCTACATGCGCCCTTTCGAAAATCAGGGCAAGGGACACAGCTGTAGTGGTACTTCCGCGGGTCTCTTCTGCGAGCATTTTCTCCAGGGTGTACAAAAGGGCATTCAGTCCAATCATGAGAATATGCCCTTGAACACGGCCTGACCTTGAATGAGAACATGCGGAATTCATCTGTTGAGTAGATACTATTTCTAATGTCCGGTAGAGATGGATCCAAAGGATATTGTTTCTTGTCTGACACAGAATTAGCAGCAGGATCACCAAACTTAGGAGCTGTAGGAGAAGATACAGAATCAGAGAGCGAACACATAGACCTACTTTCTGGTGATGATGACAGTACAGGGGAAGATGCATTTGAACCAGATATGGTGACCGGTAAATTGCACTCACCAACAGACCCATCAGAAATGTTGTTCGTGAACAAGTCCTCAAGAGCAGCTTTAGCTCCAGGAAGTTTTGGAGGAACTACAATCACATCAACTGGACGCAGGGCACAGGTATCCTCAATATTGGGATCAGCACCAGCAGATAACAGCAACTTTACAACATCAACTGCGTGGACAGAACCTCCAAAAGCTGCACAATGTAGCGCAGTCCACTTGTTGCCACCACATGATTTATTTAAATCAACTTCAGGCAAAGCCACCAGTAGCTTCAATACATCAACACTACCATAAGTAGCGGCTACCATCAATGGAGTTCTTTCTTCCTGGCTGATTTGCTTTGAACCTTTCTTGCGAACATACCAAAGTCCGGCCTCATCAACCACAGACAGATCCACCTCTATCAATCTTTTGAAAGATTCAATATCATTGTTGGCAGCAAATTCAAGCAAACTGGAGAGGGAACCCTCAGTCTCTACAGATAAGTTGTTCAAATCCTTCATGTTTGATTGGTTAACAGCTGGCCCTTGGGTTGTACAAGAATTGGAATTTGATTTCTCAAGCCCACTGCACATGCTTCTATCAACTGCAAGACAGCCAATATCATTAACAATATGAAAAAGTTTTAGCAGCAAACAATTTACAATTTTACCATAGACTAGCAGAAGATTAGTAAAAACGAAATAAGGTTCAGCAAAACCTACAAGAGCAGCTAGCATGAAGTTCAACAAAAATGATTATATACCACAAAGGCAAACCAAACAAAATACGCTATCCGCAAAGTAGATTATGATGCTATTATCTTTACAAATTGAAGGACAAACAATTTCATATATCTGCGTAACGCAACTTGAGACAGAAGATCCAGAGTGTTCCATTCATATATGATATGGAGTACTATCTTTAACAAAAAGTGGAGAATTAGACAATCAATGGCAATCCATAAAGCAGCAAGAAGTACATATTAAGCTAGCCACTCAAATGTTATTCCCCATAGTAAATACTATAGTAGTCGGGAATAGAATCTACTTTTGCATTTTATTAAAAAAACGAACAATTCCTGTATGTTCAAAAATGATAGCTATACCCAGTGAAGAACGAATCTTTATCCCGAATAAACATTACATCATCAGATATATACACCTGCATCCATAATTACTATCCACATAAACCTGACGCGTTTGCAAGTATCCATACAGAAATATCGCAGATAATGACTACAAATCACGTAGCAATATACTCATAATAATAACCTAAAATACAAATTTTTGGTTCAATAACTAAGTTATAGCGAATCAAGTCCAAAACTCGTGAATAATATGATTTCAATTCGACAACAAACAAAACTGGCAATAAAACTAACAAAATCTCACTTCTAAGATGCGCGGATCAGTTAAGAGGGTGAAGTCAACGATTACTGAAGTTCAGTAGCCAAACATTTAAGAAAGAAGGCAAAATATAATCAACTCACCTACGATCGCAAAAAACCAGAGCTTCCACCGAAGATCTGCAAATAGATCATGTCACACGCTCATAAATCGAACTAACGATCTAAACGAATCAAGAAGCAGAAACAACTGAATAAATCAGAAGCGAAAAAGGCGATCTTCATCGCACAGAAGAACTAGATAAACAAAATCGAAGGAGAGAGAGGAGGTTTCATGAATGGATACATACGGTGGGTGTATATATGTATTGTGTTTGGAGTGGAGAGAAGAAAAATCGAGAGAAAGCGAAATGAAGTGAAAGCTTTGTTTGTTCTGCGCGATGTAGAGAGAGAGAGGTTTGGAGCGGTTTTGAAATTGAAATGAAGATGAAAGTCAGATGCAGATGCGAATGCAAATGAAATTACTTTGAAATGCACGCGAAATTATATGGAAATTGGAGTCAAGTCTGGGAGTGGGACCCATATGGAGAAAGATTAAAGAGGTTTTGGACAGTGTGTGACGTGTTCTGCTTCGGTCTATTTCCACTTTCTTTTTTTTATCATTTTTCTAATATTATGATTAAATATATGAGTCAATTAAAGGCATTCTTTTTGCCATACAATTTAAATTTGATTTCAAGATTGCTAAGAATACTCATAAAATAAATTTAATAAATAATTACGTACTATGATTAGACGAGACTTCACCCGTCTTCTTTTCATTTTATTTAAATATTTTAAGCTTTTATTATGTACTATTTGTATTCATATTCAATGGAAATGGATGTCTTTGACTTTTAATCCCCTTCCTTTTTCAATTTATACATTATTATATAAATTAAAAATTGGAGTTATTTAAAATCACATGCATGATTTATCGATTGTGATTACACTCTTTGAAAATAGAGAAAATGTACTTTTATGAGAAAATATTGAGCCCAAAATTATCTTTTATATGATGATGAATGATCAAAAGGAAAAGTATCAAAGATAATAGTATTATTTCGGATTTGAAGTAAAATATGATTCTTACAGATTTCATTCACCTTTTTAGGGATTTTGCTTAAAAATAACGTATTGATAGGATAATATATTTAGTTGGATTATATGCATCGAATTAATGGGGGCTTACAGTTTGGATGAGTTTTTTATGATTAAATGTAAAGACTTAATTAGTTCAAGTGGAAGTAAAGAAAAGATGAGCAATTTGAGAAAGATAGTGATTAGTGGTGGCGACATGCTCCTAATTGTCTGTCTTTACTTTATTAATAATTAATAATAACGATAAATTAGCCCCTTTTTCGCGAACGAATTTATTCAAGATTGTAATCTAATTCCTCATTTAAATCAAGAGGATGACATAATGATTTGATTGAAATGAATTTAAGAGGTGGGCATATGAATTTTCATGTTGGGTTTGCCGGTGCCAAATTATGCTTAGTGACATGACGCCCGGTTAATTTATTTATGATGAATATAAGTTAATTATCTATTTTATCAGTACAATTTTAGGTAATTGGATACGAGTATGAAAGTAGCATAATAAAAATATTCTCCATTCTCGTTAACTATGTTGTTTAGGTAATTTGGCCAAAACCGAACTAGATTTGGTGAAATCTTTAGAAATTGATTGATCTTTGTATTTGGCAAATGTATATGTAGAATAAAAAATAATCATATCCCCAAATACATTAGAGTACTCCCTGGATCGGTGGATCCTATAAAAATATATTTTTTTATATACATTTCATAAAATTAATCCATTTTTATATTTGGTAAATTTTTTTCTACTGCTAACGATATTTTTACTACTATTTTATTAATTTTATATTAAAACTGTATCTTCCCCAAAAGTTTTTATATTTGTAAGACTGAGGAAGTACATATTGCATCCCATCCAAAAATACCCTATATTGTCTGAACTAGTCCTTTAATCAAAATTGAATGTTGATTCTTTTCATTTGTATTATATTTCTCAAACTCAAAATGTGGTTGGATGAAAGGGATTTATCCATTCTTTACTAGAAATTGGGAATTTAGCCTTTGTCATTGAATAAATTTTTTAAAACATGTTCATTTCCTTTCATTTTGGTGATCATCCACAAAATTTAAAATTTAATAATTTAATACTTCATTTGTTATCGTAGCTAAAATTTGATCGAATTTTATGATTTAAATAAAATTTGTAAAAGCAGTTTACGTATGAACGACCGCACACGTCAACTAGTTGCACACAGGGCGGACTCCAAATCTAGCCCGTCAACTAGTTGCACACAGGCGAACTCCAAATCGGAGTTTAAAAGCATTTTAATGAGAAATTGAAATCCAGCTGCAGTCATTTTTTAAAAAATGATAATGTACTAATAAATACTACTAGTAAAGTAAGAAAGAGAATGATATAGAAAAAATATTTTAAAACTTTATCTCTTACTTTACTTTTTCTTCACCTGAACTAAGGTGGGGAAAATTAATGTAAGAGAGAATAAAGTATAGATAAAGAAATTTCTATTTTTAGTATTGAGTCATCTTGAACGGGACAAACTAAAAAGGAAAGTGAGTCATCTTCGGTGGGATAGAGAATATCAATTTTCTAAAATGATTGCGAAAAAGAAGTGTGAGATGGAGGGAGTATATTTCTTGCTTTATTATCTCTTCATTTATCTTAAATTACTTGCTCTTTTTTATCTTATGTTGAATCGATCATCAGAAGAAGAATTAGGCCAAAAATTAAGATACATTGTAGGCTTCATTTAACACACTAAACATTTCTTTCTTAATCTTCGTATCGAAAAAAATAACTCAATTAAAATAAGGAACGAATGAAGTACTCCACTAAGTGAGTTATTTCTTTTTGACACTTTCTCTCTTACTTTTTTCGTTCTATTTTTTCATCCATCTACTTTATAGTCTCCACTTAACTAACAAAAATCCAATTTCTTAAAACTGTGCCAAAAAGTAATGCCTCATTTGGTGAGAGACGAGGGAGTATATATATGAACTAATGAAAGTAAGTTATCTTGTTGTAAGTTAAGATGTCATTAATTAGACAGTATAAAAATTGAAAAAGAAATGTAATGATAAAAAAGCTGTCATCATAAGACATAGCGATTGAGTATATACAAAATGACTTGTACATTTTTCATGGCTTCACAGGCAAAATAGTCAATTGGATCGAGACGCTATAAATGTGGGTTTTTTTCTATGTGGGTCATTGAAACATGATTTTTACTACTTCAAAACTCAAAAATGCAAATTCCATTTTTTAGGGATCAATTTTGATTTTAGAAACTCATAAAAATTAACGTGATGATCGTAAAAATACAGCTTATGGTGAAATATAATACTATACAAATAAGTCCCCAAGTATATTAGTTTAACACTAACACATGCATGATGCACACATATCTATAATTTATGAATTACTCCTTATTTACCACCAAACCATGCCTTTTTTAGTGGGAAAAGGCATGGCTATTATTCCATAATAATATCCTCGAAACCTTGTCAACGCTAAGCCTGTTTCTGAAGTTGCTCCTGTGTCAAAGGATAATCAAGTTAAATGAAACTATTAATAATTTATATCCATTATACTTAATTTTAGAAAAAACAACATTTTGTATGTACCAAATAACGTTGGTTATGCATTGGCTTTAAATAACCGAACACTGCAGCGAAAGACGAAGAAGTACCAACCTCAGTTACAAAGAAGGCATGGAAACCATATGGGACTCTTCTGGGGAGTTCCACTATAGCAACAGGATCAGGCGACATCGTTTTTGCATCGATTATATTCACTTCTGACTTCCTGCATATCTCAAACAATACAATATTTACTCAATAAAACTGGGATACTCTAATTGTCTCTCTAACACAGTGAGATACTCATACTCAGATATTGTCTTAAATAGTTTCCATTTCAAATATTGCTAGAGTAGAAAGAAATATATTGCAACGCATGCTTCATCTGGAAAATCGAGTGGCCTGATTCACACACAGAAAGACAAGAAATAGATAACAAGTACTGTAGATGGAGAACATACCCAGTGCTTTCATCACAGCATTAGCAATGGGGCGCCCTAAGAGAATCCGCAATGGGCGGACGATGGCACGCCCGATGGCGCGCATCGTCCGCGCCATCCATCGTCCGCACCCATTGCGGGTGCGCGCCATAGGGCGCGGACGATAGTCGTGCCTTATACTTCGGTCGCGGAGGAAAGCGCGGACGATGGCCATCGTCCGCGCCATCGTCCGCCCCATTGTGGAGGTCGCGGACGATCGACCGCGGACGATGGCACGCGGTTTCATTTTTTTATAAATACTGTTCATTTGTAACATTTCATTTCACGTGATTTCATTTTCGAAACTTACATTTACATAATTACTACGAAATGGATTCAAGCCCCAATAGTCCTACGTTTAGCGCAGGGGCGCATTGGCCGGGTACAGAACCCGACGATTATCGTTCGTTCGACACCAACACCCATTACGATCCCGATTTCAGTACGGAATCGTATGGGTTGTCTGACATGGAGCCGTCTCCGCACCGCCCAACCGCAGCGGCCGATCCCGACCCCGCCGCGACCGCTTCCGCCCCAGCCAGAAAGATGCGGAACCGGCAGCGGGCGCAGAAGTTGCCGCCTCCCCGTGATTGCGATGAGTACGCCCCCGGCCGTATGAACTACAACGACGACGAAACTCTCACTTTGGCCCGGTGTTGGGTAGATATATCGGAAGATCTGACATTCGCGAACAACCAGCGACAGATCGCGTACTGGGAACACATCGCGGACCTCTACAATTCGGTCAAGCCGCCGACCGCGTACAAGCACAAGCGTGAGCAACTCCGCAAGCACTGGGATCAAGTCAAGAAGCAAGTGAACTTGTACGCGGCGGAGTTAGAGAAGTTCACGCGGTCACAGGTGAGCGGCGAGAGCGCGAGCGACGTGCGCACTAAAGCGATGTTGTCGTACCGGTCGATGTTCGGCGATTTCAAGCACGAGGCCATCTGGGCGCTCTTGAGGGAGAAGCAGAAGTTCCTAGGTGGAATTCTGCACACTGGTGCGCCGAAGAGGACGAAGGTCACCGAAGTTGGTGACTACACGAGCAGCGGCAGTCACCCGGTTGACCTCAACCGGACGTACGTGGATGAAGGGAGTTCCGGCACACAGGTGTCCTTCCGGTGTCCTCCCGGCGTCAAGGCTGCGAAGGCCAAGGGGAAGGCGACCGCGACCTCATCGTCGACCGCTGCAACCCAAGCTCCGGTCCCGGTAGAGCTCCCGACCCAGACGGCCACCGCGTTTGAGTTGTTAGCAACAGCGTCGATAGCAAGGACGATGTTGCAGACGCACAGGGCCCTCAAGAAGTGTACCGACCCCGACGAAGCCGAATATCTCCGGGCGTTACTCGATGAGCTGCGTCGGAAGTTGGAATTGGTCCGACTTAGTTTTTTTATTATTATTAGTTCAATGATGTAACTTTTTTTTATTAAAACTTCGCCGTTTGTTATTTAGACCGTTTTTTATTTACTCGTTACTTGTTATTTGAAAACAGTTAAATTAATTAAACAAAACAATAAAATGATGATTTGGCGCGCCATAGGGCGCCTTAGGGCGCCCCACTGCAGGTGGGGAGGTAGGAGGATAAAACTGCTGATGTGGCGCTCCTTAGGGCGCCCCATTGCTAATGCTCTAAGGCGCGCCACGTCAGTAGTTTTATCCTCCCCACCTGCAGTGGGGCGCCCTATGGCGCGCCACATCATCATTTTATTATTTTGTTTAATTAATTTAACTGTTTTCAAATAACAAGTAACGAGTAAATAAAAAACGGTCTAAATAACAAACGGCGAAGTTTTAATAAAAAAAAGTTACATCATTGAACTAATAATAATAAAAAAAAAAACTAAGTCGGACCAATTCCAACTTCCGACGCAACTCATCGAGTAACGCCCGGAGATATTCGGCTTCGTCAGGGTCGGTACACTTCTTGAGGCGGACGATGGGGCGGTCGATGGCATCGAAACCGCGTGCCATCGTCCGCGATCGATCGTCCGCGACCTCCACAATGGGGCGGACGATGGCCATCGTCCGCGCTATCCTCCGCGACCGAAGTATAGGGCGCGCACCCGCAATGGGTGCGGACGATGGATGGCGCGGACGATGCGCGCCATCGAGCGTGCCATCGTCCGCCCATTGCGGATGCTCTCATGGACAAAGAAAATTAAGTAGCCATCATCTTCCTCACATGTATTATCAGGATTCCGGGGAACAAAGATCGCCTCTGATCCGAATCTCCCAGGTCCGAGATCAAAGATGCCACTAACATTTCCTCCCACTTCAAGCTTTTCCTTTTCTGTGTGTGGTTCTGCTTGTAAATCAAATTTTATAATTCCAGTTACCTTAGGATAATGGTCCAATATTGTGCCATATACGTATCTTTGTTTCCTGAATGCACAAAAACACACGCATGACCCTGAGATTCCTGATCGTGTATGAGTTTTTTGAAACTAGTTTTTTGAATTTATCCAGCCTTAAGTTGAGCCACATGATTGATGAACTTGATAGAGCTTTTACCTGCCCGTGTAGCGTTCATTCACTTCGGGAAAATCTACTGCTGATGCAGATAATCTTTTCTGTGAAGCTTGACCACTTTTAAGATTGAATCTCATCTCATACCTTACACAAACAGAGTATCACCTTCTAGATAGGAATATATCTAAGTGCAAATGGATTAGCATGTTGGTCTCTTACAGTTCACATTTAAAATTCTCAAACTTTTCTTTAACAGAGCCGTTGAAAACGTCAAGATCAGCATTCTCAATCCGACAGCTGATAAGAACTACTTCGTCTCCTTCCTCCCAAGCATTTGCTGACAATCAATTGAGTACATTAATTGTTCAATACAGGAAATCTATAGAAATATCCTATGATGATTATGAGTAATAACAGTTCGTGTTAAAACATTGAACTGCTTGATATTTTCTTACTCAAGATTATAATGATTGAGATTCAAGGGCCAGTCTAACCTAGCTTGGTTTCAGGCTGTGAATCATTTAGAACATCTCCAAGGGAAGGGGTAAATGGAGAGGTAAAGTGAAATAACTACTATATTTACATATTCTTTATAAAAATTCATTCTCCAAAAAAAGAGGCATTTAAGAAGGTATTATACCTTCTTCAATTTTAAAAATGTATCTTTACCTCTTCTTCACACAAAAGGTAAAAACTTAGTTATTTTTGTTGCCTTTCAATTTACCTTCTTCTCTAGGAGTTCATTACTTTTTAACAAGATATAATTATCTTTTTGAGAAGGTAAATGAGAAATATACCTTCTCAGTATACCTTTCTCCCTTGGAGATGCTTGGGATGGAAATAACATGTAGGAGCATCGAAGGCCATATTCTTATACCAAGTACAATAAAATATAATGCAAGAGAAATGGTTGTGCACCAAGCAAGCAATTGCAGCACTTATTCATCCAATTGTATGAAATTGGAACTGTAGAAACCGTATCATGTCCGAACAAAAAAGAAAGAGCTCCGAATAACCATTGGTTTTTCGGAAAACAATGAAATTTACACATGAAAAGATTCAGTTGATCTATACGAAACTCTCCACCATTTTAAATAACAGGAACATTAATTAAATCAACATTTGTGGATCATGCATCACCTTATGAGGTAAAAAAGTATGTTTGGCTACCTACGAGCTCAGACTCTTGTAATAACTTGCAGAAAAGCCTTCTTCTAAAGACAAAATAATGAAATAGCTCACCGGTGTGGAATATGAAGCAATTTGGAAGCTCAAACCACTTTATTAGCATCCCATTTTCAGCATATCGTGGAAGAATCCCAAAACGAGCTTCCTTAGTATGATCATAAGTGTAAACAAGTTTGTTTTCCCTTACCATCTCCTGGAAGAAAATTGATAACCATGACTGCTTCAGTAATTAGGAAACAAATATCAGTGTAATAAATATTCATTAATACTATATTACTAGTCCACATTCAATACTCACATGTTACAAGAATTTAAACTATATCCACCTTACAGGATTGCTTTCAAATGAAATAAAGAGAGGTACTGGGCCCAGATATACACTCTTTCTGAAAACAGACTCTGGAAGCAATTACTACACCATGTTTCATGTCAAAGTACAAACAGGGATAACATTGTCTAAGAGCCGCACCTTTGCCATGAAGTATAACGGTAAATCCATAAAAATTGCATAATTTTCGGTGATGGCAAAATCATGCATCATGATTGATTTTGGTATTGTTATCGGCACTGGTTCCTGCATCACACCTTCCTTTGATATGACTCGGTATGTGATATATGGTGGTGTCTGAGAATATCCAAAGGTAAACATTTCCCCTGTACTAAAAGTTTTTGTAAGAAAACTTACTTTCGCCAACAAGAAAGTCAAGATGAAAGAAATAGAACAGAAACATTAGTGTCAACTCAAACAAGGTCCTTGGTTCATAGTATCTTTGCTAATTCTTATAGTTCGAGTAGTTAGCAATAACATCAATTGTAGAACAAATATAGTTGTGAAAATATCCAGGTCATCTCCCAGTCCTTTTTAGCTTATTAAGGTAGTCATGACAAAAGGAATCGATAAGGATTCAGGATTGTCCAGGTTACAGAATAGAACTTATTGCTAGCTAATAGAAGCTTATCCCATATGAATGAAATTATCAAGTTGTCATTGATAACATGCAACACCAAGTTGACATAATAAAAAAAAACCTACTACTAATGGAAAAAAGGCATATTTGTTGTAAGGTTGCAAAGATAGTCATAAAAAATAATTCAATTTATACTGCTGTATGACTAGCACTTGCCTTATTATCATAGCCTCAAAGTTTACTTGCTATTGGGTGAGGAGTCTAGGTGCAGGCATACTAGAGTATGTAAATTGACATCATTTACATCTAGTATTAATTACTCATCAGCATATGCTTTTTCATAGTTCCAGCTATTCTGTTATGTGCATGTATTTCATATTGGTGGCGAATTTAGCTACTTCATAGTTACAGCAGAAGTATGTTTTGCAGCTAGATAGAAAATAACAAGGTAGTAGTGACAACAGAACAAGGACAAGTGAAAAGGTGATAAATCAACCCCAAATCAAATCACAAATCACTGAAGAAAGAAATATATCTTGTAAAGTATTAATTTTACTGCCGTGTTTATATTGACATTCATTAATCATACCGGTGAGGGGATCCACCTTAGGATGGGCAGAACAAGAATGTGATAGTCTTTTGTCGTAATCCATCATGCCAATGGTCTGCAGGTCTCCATCTTCCAAAACTCTCATAACATCTATTCGACAAATAGAAAACATGAGCTGCATTAAATCCGTCTGAATTCTACACACGAGCACGCAATCGCATACACACAAACTATTAGAACTGTATTAAGAGCGCCCTGTTTCGTGGAAATAGTGAAGCCATAGTACATCCTCATGCAAAGTAGGTGGACCTTACTTGTCAGATAAAAGATAAAGATATTACATGAGTATTATAATTGCTTTGGTAAACATTGGACAATTTTGTAAGCTAAATACACACCAAGGGAAGTCAATGGAGATAGGTAAGGAGACAAGGTGCAAACATGGGTTTCATTGAACAATATACAATCCACAACAAGAAACATAGTTCTAGAATTAACATGAGAAAGAAAGAGCTAACTTACATGGTTTATCTGCCTCACCAAGCACCAAAAGCTTCCCATGATGATATACTAGAGCTGTATTAGCTGAATACACAACCCCATTATAGTCAAGTCAATCATGGCCAATGTAATAGATGAACAACCAGCTGAAGTTTTTTGTCATTTTATGGATTAAAAAACTTATTACCAAGAAATGCAAACAGTCGAGAACTCTAATTTGTTTCGTCCTTTTTCTTGACACATTTCATTTCTTTCGAGAAGTCCCCAAGTTCTATGGGTTTGCTTGAAACCTCTTAACCAGTGTGATCTTTTGAAAGAATGTGATTAATTCACAGAGTCAAACCAGAGAAATCTTCAAGTTTACTTGAGCTTAGTCCTGCTATCCTTGTAAACCAACCATTGTGAGTTGGCGATTTTAATTCACAGAGTCACACCGAAGATGTTATTTTTATCACTTTGAGTAATTTGAGAACTTTTTTTCCAAGACAAGGGAATTTTTTTTTCAGTACTTCTTCATGCTGAAATCAGTATCATCCAAATTAAGTCTGTTTGACTAAATTTCCAATGCAAGACTCTCAACAAAGGCGATGCCTTGATCCTTTTCAAATACCTATGAGATATAAGTCCTGATAGACAAACATGAGTAAAGATGATGCACCTAACGACCCTGTCATGCCGCACGAGTTAGATAAGAATAATTGATCGATGGATACGCGTATAACGAATAGAAATAAGTGAGTTGCGCGAAATGGAAATTCACGCCACGGTTATGCAAGATCAGTTGTAAAGGAAGTACAAGTAGTCTTACAGATTACGTGCTATCGATTAAATGCTGGGGATAAAAGAGGTGGCGAATTAGAAACCACAAGTGTGAAACCACCGAGGGAAGAAAAACGGAGTCCCCATAGTATGAAACAAGCACGGATGTCAGTGACGGACTACGACCGGATATTCTGTGATATGGCTCGGTACGCACCAGAACAGTTGAAAACTATGAGAAGATGGCTAAAAAATGTTGTGCCAGTCTGAGGTACGAGATTCGCATGGCACTGGCCAGCCATAGAGGACTGTCCTACTCTGAGACTCTGGGTAGAGCACTATACATCGAGGCAGCCATGCCGGGAGAGGAAACCGGGCCAGCTGTGAGTCATGCTCCACCCCCGGCTCAGTCCCAAGCACTCAGGGACAAGAGAAAGTGGGAAGGACCACGAGCTCAACCTGAAACTAAGAGGGGAGGGGTATGGACCAAGCAAGCCACAGAATGACGGATACCAAGCTACCCCTGGATCTTTCAAGGGGAACATATCAAGGTCCAGTCCATGTCCCAAATGCAACAGACTGCATGGCGGCATTTGCAAGTCAGGGACAGATACCTGCTTCAACTGCGGGAAGACTGGGCACCTTGCCAAACACTGCCCGAACAGGACTCCAGGGACGGGAGCAAAACCTCACCCGTCAGCTCAGCGCCCACAACTGCGCGCAATGAATGTCCAACCTGGAGCAAATCCACAGCAGCCACCGAGAAGTCAGCAGCAGAAGCCGAAACTCCCAACATAGGCCCAAGCTTATGCAATGAGGCAGAAGCAGCCAGAGGTGAACTAGTGAAATTTGGCAGGCATGGGTAAGCTCTTCAACACAACCGTTATGCTTCGGTTTGATACTGGTGCTTCGCATTCTTTTATTTCCGCTCATTGCGTGACTACCTTAAGACTCGCTACGAAAGAACCTGAGCATAGGATGGAAGTATCTTCCCCGGTAGGAGGACGTATAGAGATCTATCGTACTTGCTCGAACTTAGAAATCACTCTGAGCGAATTTAAGATTTTAGCAAACAACTTGAGTATTATGATCATGTGGGATGTGGACATAATACTAGGAATGGACTGGCTGGCCGGAAACCATGCCACGATCCTTTGCAAAGAGAAGCAAATTTCTTTAAGAAGGTGAAGCTACCCGCTATCACGGAATTTCCATGGGAACGCGAAAATCTGTAATCTCGATGATGCAAGCCAGTAAGCTGATTAAGAAAGGATGACCGACATATCTTGTCTACTTGAACAAGGAGGAGAAAGAAGAAGGAAAATTGGAAGAGGTCGAAATCGCTCGTGATTTTCCAGATGTGTTCCCTGACACACTACCTGGTCTACCGCCAGACCGACAAGTAGAATTCACTATAGATCTAGAACTAGGATCTGCCCCTGTATCAAATGCACCATATCGAATTGCCCCAAAGGAACCGGATGAACTAAAGGTACAGATGCAAGAGCTCCTAGACCTGGGATTCATCCGACCTAGCGTCTCGCCGTGGGGAGCACCTGTACTGTTTGTTAAAGAGAAAGACGGGACCATGAGAATGCGTGTAGATTACCGAGAGCTTAACAAGCTAAACCTCAAGAACAAATATACGTTGCCAAGGTGGAGACAGTACGAAATTGGAAAATACCAACTACGCCCAACGAAATTCGAAGTTTCATTGAAGGATTCTCGAAGATTGCACGGCCAATGACTCAGCAACTCAAGAAGGGAACCAAGGTCTCCTGGTCTCCCGAGTGCGAAGCAAGCTTCCAACGGTTAAAGAAGAAGTTGACCAGCGCACCCGTTTTAGCAGTCCCCGAGCCAGGAACGAACTATATAGTCTATACGGATGCCTCAAAGAGCGGGCTTGCCAAAGTCTCAAAGAGAAAATACCGTAATCTGGGTGATAGTCGATCGTCTCACTAAGAGCGCCCACTTTATATCGATACCTATCATATACAGATCAGAGAAACTAGCCCAGTTATACGTGAAGGAAATCATTCGCCTGCATGGCATACCAGCAACGATCACGTCGGATAGAGATGCTAAATTCACGTCCAGATTTTGGAAGAGCCTATAAAAAGAGCTAGGGACGCAACTGAATTTCGGGACGCTCGAGGATATGCTAAGGGCAGTAGTGCTCAATAGAAGGAGCAATTGTGAACACCACGGGCAGGAAGAGGCCGCGTGGAAGTTAGAAGATAAGATGAAGGAGCATTTTGCCGAGCTATTCAAGTAAAGCCGTATAAATTTCGAGATGAAATTTCGTTTAAGGAGGGTGGAATGTGACGCCCCGGAATTTCTTTCCTTTTGTTATGGATAAATCGAATTCATTAGCTCGCCTAATTCTCGTTTAGAGGGCGTAGAATTTTCGTTGTATTTTCTGACGTTGGGATAAATCAAGTTTTGTATTAAAAACAACATGTTGCAAGGAAATGCATTCAAGGATAAAAGTATGAGATATGCTTTTATTTAAAAGTACAATTTGGAAATACAAATTTCAATGTGGAGATGCAATTACATGATCAAGGAAGATGCTAATAGTACATGCTTACATGTATGAAAGGGACAATACAATCTTGGATTTTACTAAAGAATTATAGGAAACAAAAGCTTCAAGAAGAAGTCTTCTTTCTCTCTTCCCCTCATCTCTCCCCTCATGATTCTTGCTCCACAAAACACCAAGAAGGGACAACTTGTACCTACAAGAGAAACACCAAAAAGGGTATGAGAAGTAGGCTTCACAAGATTCAAGGTGGGAGACTTCTCCAAAATAGTAAGTATGCAAATCTATGTAATACATCATCAATCTCCCAAGAAAGAAAAAGAACAAGAATGAGCAAGGAGTAGGCTCATCACTAAGGCCTTTTAGAGGCAACAATATGCTCTCTTCCCCATCAACCGAGGCTAAGATAATAGCCCAAGAGAGGCAGCCCCAAAGCTTACACCAATTTAGCATGATCAACATAATTATAGAGCTCAAAAGGGAGCTGGGCTTGTAGCCAAAGATAGGAACACCAATGCCTCAAATTCTGCCACAAGAAGCCAAGGGATTGGCCTATAAATACAGCCATCACCCCCTTCCTCCACACACTCATTCGGCCCCAAGGTTCTAAGGCGTGGAGTGCGGCTGAGGGAGGAACGGGCGGCGCAAGGAAGTGGCAGCAAGGAGGGCAATCACAAATCGAGAAGGTTCACTGAGTGAGGTAATCCCCTCAACACCCATCACCCTCTTGCATCATGTTAGAACAGTAGATAGCCGAGAATAGAAGCTCAATAGGATATCCACCACAACATGAGCAAGCATCACGTTAGGCAAACTTGAGAGTGGCCAAGAACAAGAGCTCAGAATTAGCCAAGCAACAATAGCTAAAACAATTGAACGAGTTCTCTGCCCAAGATCACAGCTTTAGGACAACTTAGTCAATCTCCAACACCACTGAATTGAGCTAATAATTCAATCAAGTAACAAACTCTCCCAGTAAAGAAAATAACACCAAGTTCGACAGCAGTAATCAATCGAGAACTCCAGATTTACGGAATGAACAAAAGGGGAAGAGGGAAAGGGTGACTTAGCTGGAGCGACGGGCTGCCAATGACAAGCGGCGGCAGACGTCGACGCCGTCGAGCGAAGATCGAGGGGGGAACCGGTACCGATCGACGCAGCGGGCGGCAGCCCTACTCGTCGAGAAGCCGGAGACCAGGGACGGAAGCGCTGCAGGTCCGCTGGGAGTCGGCCGCGGCAGTGACGAGATGGCTGTCCTCCAAGGGGCGACGCCGTAAGTTAGGTGGTGCCTTCCTCCCCGTCAGCGCAATCGCCGGAGGGAGCGAAACGAAAGGGTAGCGGCGGGCGAATTTGGTAACGCCGCTGTTTTTCTCCAAATTCAGGGTTCTGATTTGGAGGAATTGTGGTGTAATTTGATTGAGGGAGAATTAGAAGAGAGAGAGAGAGAGCCGAGAGACGGCTGGAGCCGGTGGAGCTCCGGCGATCTGGTTGAACGGCGATTCCGCCAAGAAAGGAACGAAGTGGAGAAGACGCTTCTGTACCTTGCATTTTGGGATCTAAAAAAAACAGGAATTGAAAAATGAAAATGTGAATGGAGAAGGAATACCGATGGGTTAGTCAAAGGAGAAGGATTTTTGGGCTAAGTCCATTTAACTAAATAAGTATAGTGGGCTGCCTTTTTTTTGGGCCATGTATTAGTTAAGATTTTGGGCTGAGATTTTTACTCTTGGAGTGGAAATAATTTAAGGAATTAAGCTTGGAGCCTAACTAATTAATTCCCAAATAAATTATAAGATTCCCAATGAAATGGAAAGAGATGAAGTGGGAGACGCGAAACCCGACCGGCGTCGCCCCGCGACGTCATGGGCGACCTTAAGAAAAATCCTATAAAAGCCGAAACTAAGACGTAGGTGCTATCCTATAGGATGCATGCATTCTTTTTCAGAAAAATAGTTCAAGTACTAATTAGAGTGCTACTCTATTTTAAATGATAAATTATTCAAGGGCAAGTGAGGCCAGTCGAGAGTTATTATTTGGAGATAAGCGTATCAGGTGGGATTTCTTTTAATATCCAGCACTATAGTGTGGATATAAAGCAAATGTTTTGAAGTTATGAAATACCTTTTTCTCAAAAAAGGATATGTGATCATTTCTTTTTAAAGACGTTGTCATGCCATAAGAGCATCCACTACGCGGCGCGTCGGCGTCCAGCGTCCCGTCCCGGAGAGACGAGTTCGTCGCGCGCCGCGTTGCAGCAAACGTCTTGTGCCGTCTCGTCCCTTGTCCCGTCCCGCGTCCCGTGTCGCCGAGCTACGCGACGGGCCGGCTCGCCACGCACCTATTCGACGTGGCGCGACCCGGCGTCGTGCGTGACGCCCACTCGTCGGCCCGCGAGTGGGCGTCGTCACATGCTGACGCAATAAATATTCTTTTTAAAACAATTCAATTTTTTTTAAAAAAATTAATAAATTAATAAAAAAAATTTCTAACGGTAATAATACTTTTTTTTATTATTTTTATTTTTAAATTAGATTTTTTACTCTATAAATACCCCTACACTCATCCTCATTTCACACACAATTACACATCTATTCTTCTATGATCTCAATTTCCTCTCATCACAAGATGTCCGGCGAAGGCAACTACGGCGGTTCCGACTCCGGCGGGTGGGATCTCAACGCCTTCGGCGATTGGGAGACCATGATCAACACACTGGGCGGTTCCAGTGCGTCGACGCCGGGGACCCAGGGTTCGGAGACGCCGAGGGGGTACCAACCACCCAACTTTGACGTTGATGCATATGCACGTCCCTCCGCCCCGCGGTATTCGCAGGGATTATCCCAGATCCGGAAGGATTTTCCCGTTGATCCAACGCCGGGAGTAGGCCGAGGCGGTGGAGGTGGACGAGGCGGTGTACAACCCCAGGCGGGCGAGGACGAGGAGGAAGAAGAGGAAGAGGAAGATGATCTAGGCCGGCAGCCGTACAACAACCAGGAAACGCTGGCGGTGTACAACGCCTGAATCACCGTCTCGTACGATCCCATCGTCGGGAATCAACAACCCCGGAAGTGTTTCTGGGAAAAGGTCTGCGAGTTCTACCACCAGATAAAGCCGAAAGGCTCCCGCAAGCGCAAATACAAAATGCTCCGCTCTCACTTTGACCGAGTCGACCGACAGGTCAAAAAATTCTGTGGCCTCTACTCGGCCGAAGCGGCGCGCTACCAAAGCGGCGCCACTGCAACCGACATTTTAACGTCCGCTTTGCGCGCCTACTACCAGGACACCCGTCAACAATTCAGATATGTTGATGTTTGGCAGGCAGTGAAGGACGAGGAACGATGGGCCGGCGGTTTCCGCTCCAGCTCGGGCTCAAACTCGAAGCGCACGAAGCATACGGCGAGTGGTCAATACTCGTCTGGTGGTGACACCGCTGAGGGCATCAGCCCACATGAGGCTGAATCGCAGGAGTTTGCGGGTACGGTCGGCGATGCTGGAGGATCCAGCCGTGGGCGCCGTCGGCCGCAAGGGACGAAGGCGGCGAAGCGGCTAGAGCGAGGAAGGGTCGAGGCGAATCAAGCCAGGCGGCCTCAAGATCGGGTTCGCGGGGAGGATCGGAC
>NW_024599608.1:0-143370 GCF_004379255.2 Salvia splendens
CGCCATGTGACGAATCAAACTAATTCCAAAAATATGTAATGATTACATGTGATACTTTTTCTAAAATTTTACTCCTTTTCATGTTGGTATTTAATCCTACGTGAATTGGAGTTGGAAGCTTTGTGGGAATCATGATCTATCTTACATGAATTTATTGTGCCCTTTATTTTGTTGCTATACGTGTTTATTTTTTGTCTTGGCGAGAAATTTGCCTTACGTGAATGTTTAGGGGTTTTCCTTATGCCTCGTTCGTGACTTTGCTTTCCAAATTTGATTAGGGTTTTCAAATCCTTGAATTCATTTTTAGAAATAATTCAAGATTAATTTAGAATTAATATTTGAATATATCTTTTGTGGATTTAATATATTATATGAGATTTAATTATGAATTAAATATGGGTTAATTAGATTATTTCCTTATTTTATGGATTTATATGAATTTTATCCAGATGAATACTAGTTCAATTTGAAAATGACAATCTAATTTTTATCTATATCCTATGGATTTATATGGATTTATTCCTAGACGAATCCTAGTTAGATTTAGAGAATGATATTATTATTTTATTCTTATCCTATGAATTTATATGGATTTATTCATATATGAGTTCTAGATGGATTTGGATAATAATAATGTAATACTTTGTTCTTATCCTATGAATTTATGGATTTATTCATAGATAAATTCTAGATGGATTTGGATAGTCATAATAATATTTATTCTTATCTTATAGATTTATATGGATTTAGTCCTAGATGGATCCTATATAGATTTGAATAATATTTATATTATTTTATTTTTATCCATGGATTTGAATAGATTTAATTCTATTAAGACAAATTCTAGATGGATTAAAATGAGTATTAATTCAAGTTATCCTTATCCTTTGCATTTATATCCTAGAAAGATTAGGATATTGTTAATATATAAGAAAATCCTTATTTAATTGGATTTAGATAAATTTATTTATCTAAGAAATTCTAAGTAATGTTTGATATATCCATGATGTCTATTCTAAATAGAATTGAGATTGATATAAATCTTGGTGGATATGATTTTATTTTTATCTTTTGGATTATGATGGATTGTTTCTATCTAGTAATATCCTAGTACGATTTAAATAATGATAATCCTAGATCAACATTGTCTTGAATTATAGGATCTGATTTTATCGAAATAAATCTAGAATAATCTTAATTGGATTTAGATAGTTAACTCTATCTGATAAATCCTAAATGAATTTGGATAATTATTATCCAAGAAAGACTTAATTATTTAATTGAATCTCCCCTTAACTAGATTAAATAATTGTCGTTAATTATCCAGTGTGTTTAAATGCCATGCATTAATTGGAATTGTCTGTTTATTTGGTGTTTATCTATTTTAAGTAGATTATCTGTCTTTTTTTTTAATCAAACACCCTTCACGGTGGAGGGTTCGTGGGTCCCTCATCCCTATATTGCCTGACAAAATTTGTTACAATCGGGGGAGTACAAGAAGGCTAATCCGACTATGTCTAGGGAACCAAAAACATTTACAAAAACCACAAGAACAAATACACTATAAGAGTAGGATGGGGACATGCCCAGGTTGGCCCGACCCCATCGTACTCTCCAGCGTCCAATGATCTCAAGATCAGTCCTTCCTTCCGCGGCACCTGTACTAGTCATGGTCTTCGCACCTGACTCGGATGTTGGGTATTCCCATTTTTTCCATTCGAATGATGTCCTTAAGGGGTCTTGGGGCTGTTTGGGCGGAGAACCGGAGGAAACTTTGATGGTCAAGGCCCATCTTTGCAAGCATATCCGCCGCTTGGTTCCCCTCCCGGGGAATAAAGGAAGCGCGCATGGCGTGCCGGCGCTTGAAGAGGAAGATCCGTGCCATGACCCGGCGGACATGTGCCAGTCCCCACGACTTACCATTGAGGAATTTGGCAACTTGTTCAGAGTCCGTCTCGATCCATATGGGTTTGCTCAAGTTCCTTTGCGAGCTCAAGTCCTTGATGAGCGGCCATTAGTTCGGCCTCCAAAGCAGAGTGCGCATCGAGGGTGGTTGAAAAGGCCGCGAGCAACTTCCCGGTCCAGTCGCGTACCACTCCTCCCCCTCCCGCTTTACCCGATGTTTCGATGAATGCCCCATCCGTATTGACTTTAATCCACGAGCCCTCGGGGGGGTGCCACTTGACCGACATCACCTTTGGTCTCGGCCGCCTTGAGGCGGGTTGGCTCAGAATACTCATTCCCAGATGCACTCCTTTCCAGTGCTTCGACTTAATGTTCCCATTGGCCATGTTGTTGTGGATGTACATCTAGACTAGCCACACCACGTTGTACGGTTTGAATTGGATAAGCTCATGCCGGCTTCTGTTTCGTTCCGCCCAGATGAACCACAGGATGAGGTACGGCATGACTCGGCAGAGGTGCTTCCTATATTCTTGTTGCATCCCGCCACACACTGGTTGCTCCCCGGCCTTGAATGAAGAGGTGCTGTAGGGATTCGATGTTCGGGCTCCTGGGGCAGCATTGGCATTTTGAGGCCAGATCAATCCTCCTCCATTGGAGTTTGGTATCGACCGGGATGCGGTTCGACAAGAGGCGCCAGTTAAAGATTGCAATAGAGTTGGTTAGGCCGGCCTTCCAAATGTCCTCGAGCCCCTGAATCCTTGGCCTATGTGTACGAATGGTGTCCCAAGTTGTTGCTAACGAGAACTCTCCGAGTCTAGAAAGGGACCACCTCGGGGTGTCCGGCTCCCCTGCAATGACCGGAAGTATCGAGAATCTGAGATATTACCTGCTGTGGTAGTCCAGCCTGGTCGTGGAGTTGTTGGAGCTTGGCTTCATTCCACTCGCCATCCATGAGAAAGACCTCGACCAAGGAAGAGTGGGCGCCCCTATCGTCAAAACTAAGGGACCGAAGAGTGGAGTCGCCCACCCAAATGTCATCCCAAAAGTAGATTTCTCCTTTGCCCACCACCCATCTAATGTGAGGGTTCGCCTGATGTCTCGCTCGCATGAGTCTTTTCCAAGTTGGGCTGTTGTGCCCGGAGGGGTTGGCCGCAAGGGGGGAAGTCTTTTTGCAATATTTGATTTTCATATATCTAGCCCAAAGCGAGCTTTGCTCTCGAAATCGCCACCATAACTTGATGTTGAAGGCTCGGAGTACTTCTTTGGATTTTCGAACCCCGAGCCCCCTTCGGAAGTCGGGAGGCAGATCTGATCCCATCCGATCCAATGTGTTTTTTTTCCTCTCGTTTGTTGACCCCCAGAAGAACCGAGCCATCTGTTGATCCAATTAATTTAGAGCCCCGGAGGTTGGCTCGATGGCTTGGAAGATGTGAAGGGGCACCGCTTCGAGCGTACTCTTGATGAGAGTAAGACTTCCTCCAAATGAGAGGTGACAGTGTGCCCAGCCCGTGACTCTCGCGGCAATCTTTTCCCGAAGGAACATAAACATATCTGTACGCTTAACACCTCGATAATAGGGACCCCAAGATAGAGGAAAGGGAAGGTACCTTGAGAAAATCCACCTTCGGCCTGAATGATGTCGGCGCACCTCTCGTGTCTCTCGGAGATGTAGAAATTACTTTTTGCGAGGTTGATCTGCTGTCCTGAAATTCCTGCATATTCATCAAGACAGGCTTTGAGCCGCCTCAGGGGTACTTCCGCCGCTTGAGTGAAGATTACAATATCATCGGCATAGGCAAGGTGGCTAATCTCCATACATCCTCGTGAGACCTTGAAAGTCATCTCCTTCATTCCCAAAATAAGTCTGTCCAGGGCCCTTGAGAGGTAATCCGCAGCGATCACAAACAAGGCGGGTGAAATTGGGTCACCTTGTCTGAGACCACGGGATGACTTGAAGAACCCTGACGGAATACCATTAATCAAGACCGAGAACCAGCATGATGCCACGCACCTCTCCATCATGGAGATCCACCTGGCCGGGAAACCCATTCCTTCCATGACCTTGATCAAAAGGGGACACTGGACTCTGTCGTAAGCTTTAGCCATATCAATCTTGACCGCAACATTGGGGGTCGGTGCGCCCCTTGGAAGTTCATGGAACATCTCTTGAGCCAAGAGAACGCTATCATTTAGCAACCGCCCTTTCACGAACCCGCTCTGGTTTGGCGAAATAACCTGTGGGAGAAGGGGGGGTAAGCCGCCTCGTGAGGATTTTGGTGATGATCTTGTTTGAGACATTGCAAAGGCTGATGGGGCGGTAGTCGCTCCACGAGTCCGGGGCGAGCTTCTTTGGGATGAGGACAATACTCGTGGCCGTGACGCTTAGGGGTAGGAAGGCTCCCCCAAAAAATTGCTGGATCACGGCAACAACATCTCCACCAACCATGTCCTAGCATGGTTAGTAGAAGGTGGCTGTGAAGCCATCCGGTCCTGGCGCGCTATCTCCGGAAATGTCAAAAACGGCTCTTTTCACTTCCTCCGCGCTTGGTGGGTCCGGGAGAGCGTCCACTTCGGGTGAAGGTGGGAGGCGTTGAATCAAGCTCAAATCCGGCTCCAAGAGCGAGAGAGGACTCGGGGCAAGGAGATTTTGGAAGAACTCCACCGCCGAGTTCCGAATCTCGAGATCATCCGAAAGTTCTCTCCCCCTACATTGATCTTGTGGATGCGCATCCGTAATCTCTTTTGTTTGACCCAACTTTGATAGAATTTGGTATTCTTGTCGCCCTCGGCAAGCCATCTAAGGGTCGCTTTTTGTCGCCAAAAATCCTCCTCCATCTTGAGTAGCCGAATATACATGGCAATGCATCTGTTAACTTCCGACCTATTATCCGGGGAAGGCCTCTCCTCAAAATCAGCTTGGGCCATCACGATTTTTTCCTCCAATTCCCTAAGGTTGTTGTGAATATTCCCGAAAACAACCTTGTTCCACTCCTTCATGGTTTTCTTGATTCGACCAAGTTTGATCTGAAGATTGAGAAGTCCGTCAGCCTCCGTCGGTTGGCTCCAGTCTCCCCGAACCAGATCAGCGAAACTATCGTGTCTAATCCACATGTTTTGGAAGCGGAACGGGCTGCCCCCGAAGTGGGTGCGTGGGGTTCTACACCGGACCAAAACGGGGCCATGATCCGAAGAAACCCGTGGCAAGTTTGTAACCCGAGTTGCTTCAAAACTCTCTGCCCATTCATTTACTAATACCTTATCGAGCCTCTCAAATAAGCCATTCTTGGCCCACGTGAAGTCCGAGCCATCATAGCCCGAGTCAAGAACCCTGCAGTCTTCAATAGCCTCCGCAAAGTCCACCATTTCAGCTTGTCGGTTAGAGTCACTTCCCACTCTATCACCCGGTGAGAGAATGGTGTTGATGTCGCCCCCAATAATCCAAGGCGTGCCTTCGGTAGCCACTGAAATTTCCCTCATTTTGTCCCACAAGAGTACCCTCTCACCCTTTGTGCATTTAGCATAAACTGCCGAAATGAAAATGTGTCCCGCAAGGTGAGGGGACTCAACCCGACCATGAAGAACCTGCTCCGTGTCGCACTCGGAACAAAAGCTTGCGCCCTCTTCAGCAAACACCCAAATCTTCCCATTAAGATTTGAGCCTTGGAAAACCAGCCCCAAGGTCTTGGAGAACTTCTCCGGGTTGGGGCACGTGAGCGGCTCCATTATTGCCAGAAAGTTAACATTATGAGATTTAATTAGTCTTTTTAGGACGTTTTGGGTGGCCGCATTCGCGATTCCCCTAACGTTCCAAAACATGAGATTGAAAGACATAACTAACAATGGAGGTTCGTACCCGGCGGGTGTGAAGACCCCCCTTGAAAATGGGTGAGTTGATGATCTTGCGGGGTGCGGCTTGATTCGCCCTCCGTGATAAGCATGATGGGGTCCTCGGCATCGGTATTCGGCTGCCGCTCAACCTCGATGGTCTCAATGTCATCGAACCCATCCCCGTCAAAATCTTCATTATCCATGAGCGAATAATATTGGTTCGTGCTCATGTGACTTTCCTTACCTCGAGCTTCAAGTTTCTCCATCGAAGGCAATCGAGCCGAGCCACTCGAACCTTGAAATCCCGGGCCGGCCGACCCCTTGCGCCCGTGCACCCCCTTCCCTGCGGCACTAGGGGAACCGTCCCTCCGGGGGTAGTGAAAGGGAAGAAACCCCGTCCGTTGTTTGGGGTGTGTCCGGTCATGGTTTCCTTCTCTCTCGGGATGATCACCCTCCTCCGGGTCAAAAGGTTCTTGGAGGTTTCCAAGAATGTCCGGCCCCATCCGTTCGGCTTCCACGGCCTCGCTTGAGCGCGGGCCATTGTTGTGTCGATCACCCGTGTTGTTTGCTCTCCTCTGGGCTCTCCACTCCTTTCCATTCATGAAGGGTCTTGGGAAATCCCTTGTTCCTTGATTATTCCCATCCTCATGTTGCGGTTGCTTGGTAGGAACGGTGTTGTAGTTTCTCTTGATCGGCCTTTCCGTCTTGCCTACCGCGTAGCATACCTCACTTTTGTGCCCAACATGTTTGCACTCCCGGCAATAGGATGGAATCTTGTCCCATTTAACTTGTTGCACCGTCTCGCGGCCGCCAACGTCTAGAATGATCTCCTCGATGGGTGGCTTTGATATGTCTATCTCGATGAAAAGTCGAGCAAAAGACAACCTAGTTTTGTTTGCCGTGGCCCAGTCGATTTGGATTGGTGTGCCCAAAAGTTTTCCAATAGCGTAGAGCGCCGCTTGATCAAATAAGTGAATTGGTAGACCAATTAAGTTGCACCAAATTGCCGCTATCGGAGATTCACAATAAGCATCAAAATCTGGAGTCCACTTGAACACTCGCATGGGGTGTCGATCAACAAACCAAATAGGCGTTCCTTTCGGTCCACCAAGAATCTTTGCGTAATCGGCGATGTCCTCGCATTGAATAAGAACATGCTTAGCATTTAGATACTTTTTTTTTTTTATTCAAACACCTTCACGGTGGAGGGTTCGTGGGTCCCTCATCCCTATATTTCAAAAGTGGTTGAGTACAAAACGTGGCCACACCCGAAAGTGGTGTGCCTACACGGAAATTAGGAGTAGTATGCGGTCCGGTTCCACAAGCCCGGACCTCATCATACTCCCTTTCAAAAGGTAAAATACAATTCAACCAAAAAAGAAAGACTATAGATCCCTTTCCACCAAAACTCGAGCCTATTCTTCCTCTTCATTATGGACCCGAATGTTCGGGATACCCATTGCATCCATCCTAATCATCGCTGTGAGGTGCCTTGGTGCCGTGAGGGCATTCATACGCCAGTAGTCATTTCTTTCTAATCCCATTTTGGCGAGGAGATCTCCTGCTCTATTCCCTTCCCGGTGGATGAAGGTGATACGGGTGTCTTGTTGGTGCTTGAGGATTGCTAGTCGCGCCATCACCCGACTAATATGGGCCGGTCCCCAGTGCGTGCCATTTAGGAGATTAACCGCTTGTTGTGCATCCGACTCAACCCATATAGGCCTTCTGAATTCTGCGGCGAGCGTCAACCCGAATTGGATGGCCATAAGCTCCGCTTCGAGGGCTGAATGAGCCTCGAGTGGGGAGGTAAAGGCTGCAAGCATGTTGCCCTCGTGGTCACGAACAAGTCCTCCCCCCCCGGCTTTATCCGTTGCCTCCATGTATGCTCCGTCAGTGTTGAGTTTGATCCACGGTTCATCCGGCGGGTTCCATTTGACCACCATCGCGAGGGGCCTGGTCCTTCGTGGCTCGGCCTGACTCGGGACGTTGATCTTGAGGCGGACTCCTTTCCAATGCTTCGGTTTGTAGGATCCATTGGCCATGCTATTTCTAAGGAACATTTGCACTTGCCATACCACATTGAAAGGCTTAAATTGCACCGATTGATGACGACTCTTGTTTCGCTCAGCCCAAATGAACCAAAGAATAAGGTACGGCATCGCCCGACTGAGGTGTTTCTTACCGGGTTGTTGGACTCTCCGTGCCCAAACTTCGAGCCTCTCAGGGATGGTGTCATTGATCCGGAGAGGTGGTGAAGATCCCTCGAACCAGGAGTCAAACTCCCTCCACACACCTCGGGCGCCAGCCCCTTGGATGAAGAGATGCTGCAGTGATTCGATGCCCGGTCTATGAGGGCAGCATTGGCACTTAGATGCCATTTCCATTCTTCTCCACTGTAGCTTCGTATCCACCGGTATTCGGTTGGAAAGGAGTCTCCAAATGAAGATAGCAATAGAAGACGTGAGGCCTGCTTTCCATAAGTCATCAAGGCCTTGGATGATAGGTCTTTGAGTTCGGATGGTCTCCCAAGTTGATGCTAGTGAGAACTCCCCATTGTGTGAAAGCCTCCATCTCGGCACATCCGGCCCCTCCGGGATGATTGGCGTGTCAAGGATCTTCCGGACGATGTGTTGTGTAAGGCCGGCTTGCGCTTGTAGAATCCGCAACTTGGCTTCATTCCAAGATCCATTGATAATGTAATCAGCAACATGGACAAGAGGGCATCCCCTATCATCAAGACAAAGTTCCCTCAAAGGAACCTCTCCTAGCCATAGGTCATCCCAAAATGATATCTTACCTTCTCGCACCACCCAACGAATGTACGGTTGCGCCTGTGCCCGAGCCTTCAAGAGCCTCTTCCAGGTAGGGCTACACCTCCCCGAGGCTCTAGCTGTGAGTGGGGACGCCTTAAGGCAATATTTAGTCATCATGTACGTAGCCCAAAGGGAGTTTTGTTCCCGGAATCTCCACCATAATTTAATATTAAAGGCACGTAAGACCTCCTTGATCTTCCGAATGCCCAAGCCCCCTTCGGCCGTGGGTAGGCAAACCTGATCCCATCCTATCCAGTGCGTCCTTTTCTTCTCATTACTCGACCCCCAAAAGAAGCGAGCCACTTGTTGATCTAATTGCTTGAGGGCTCCGCCGGTTGGCTCGATCGCTTGAAAAATATGTAAGGGAATCGCCTCAAGTGTGCTTTTTATCAAGGTTAGTCTCCCCCCAAAGGAAAGGTGTCGGTGAGCCCAACCAGATATCCTAGCCGAGATTTTCTCTCGAAGAAACATGAACATATCCGTGCGCTTCACCCCCCGGTAAATAGGGACACCAAGGTAGAGGAAGGGGAACGTACCTCGTGAGAAACCTCCTTCACTTTGGATTGTGTTTGACCAGCCTTCATGCGCCTCGGAGATGTAGAAATTGCTCTTGCCGAGGTTGATTTGTTGTCCGGACACCTCGGCATAATGCTCAAGACATGCACGTAGCCTCCGGAGGGGGTTTACGGCCGCTTGCGTGAAGATGATGATGTCGTCCGCATAGGCGAGGTGGCTGATCTCCATGCTGCCTCGGGTTGCTTTGTATGTCATCTCTTTGTCTCCGAGGATAAGTTTATCGAGTGATCTCGAGAGATAGTCCGCAGCAAGGACGAAGAGGGCGGGGGAAATGGGGTCCCCTTGTCTAAGGCCTCGAGTGGATTTGAAAAAGCCCAGTCGGGGCCCCGTTGATAAGGATCGAGAACCAGCATGTCCCGATGCACTTTTCTATGAGCGCCACCCAAGGTTCGGGGAAGCCCATTTGCTTGAGGACTTTTTGGAGGAACGGCCATTGAACCCTATCGTAGGCCTTAGCCATGTCAATCTTGATAGCAACATTAGGGGCTGGTGTACTTCTATGGAGCTCATGGAACATCTCCTGTGCAAGGAGTACATTGTCATTGAGGAGCCTCCCTTTGACAAACCCGCTTTGATTCGGTGCAACAACACTTGGAAGGAATGGGGCAAGGCGCCTCGTGAGGACTTTAGTAATCACCTTGTTGATCACATTACACAAGCTAATGGGCCTATAGTCTCCCCAAGTCTCGGGTAAAGGCTTCTTGGGGATGAGGACGATACTCGTGGCCGTGAAGCAGCGGGGGAGGAAAGCCCCACCAAAAAATTGCCTAACCGCTTCCACCACGTCTGGCCCCACAATGCCCCAACAAGCTTGGAAGAACAATGCCGAGAAGCCATCCGGGCCGGGCGCACTATTGGCCGAGATATCGAAGACAACTCGTTTCACCTCATCCGCATCCGGGGGTTTGGGGAGGCCCGCCAACTGCTCCGATGGAGGGACTGGATGTAAGAGGCTGAGGTCCGGATCCACAAGCTCCGGGTAGCTTGGGGCTAGGAGGTTTTGAAAGAACTCAACCGCCGATTCTTTGATGGCCGTGTCATCCGTAAGTTCACGCCCATTAGCGTTAATCTTGTGGATACGTAGCCGAATCCTCTTCTGCTTCACCCAACTTTGGTAAAATCTAGTGTTTTTATCCCCTTCTTCCAACCAACGGAGGGCCGCCTTCTGACGCCAAAAATCTTCCTCCATCTTAAGGAGAAGGATGTACTCAGCAATTTGTTTGTTGACCCCTGTTCTATTCCGGGCCGAGGGGTCACCTTCAAACGCCGATTGAGCCAGCGCAATGTTCTCTTCACAAGTTTTGAGGCTGGCGTGTATATTCCCAAAAACCTCCTTGTTCCATCTTTTAAGCGTCTGTTTGATCCTAGCAAGCTTGATCTTCAAATTGAGGAGGCCCACAGCCTCCGTGGGAGCCATCCAATCTTCTTGCACCAACTCCCCAAAACCCTCATGCCGGACCCACATGTTTTGGAACCGGAAGGCTCTACCACCCCCGTGGGCATTAGGTAGCCTGCATCTGACGAGGAGAGGTCCGTGGTCCGAAGCAATACGGGGTAGGTTAGTGACTCTTATTGCATCAAACAATTGGGGCGTCATCTCACTAATCAACACCCTATCCAGCCTTTCCATGAGGCCGTTTTTTGCCCAGGTGAATTCAGCCCCATCATAGCCTGGGTCCATTAGTCTGCAATCCTCAATGGCCTCGGCGAAATCCACCATTTCGGCCTGACGATTTGTGTCGCTTCCCGTCCTATCTCGAGTGGAGAGGATTGTGTTGAAGTCCCCTCCAATGAACCACGATATTCCCTCCGAAACTTGGGCAATATCTCTCATCTTTTCCCAAAGGGCATGCCGCTCTCCTCTCGTGCATTTAGCATACACGGCCGAGATCATAATAGGGGTTGAAATCCGAGGACAAGTGAGCCTCCCATGAATCAGCTGGTCCGTGTCATCCATCACAACAAAATCCATCCCTTCCTCCACAAAAATCCAAATTTTCCCATTGGTGTTCGTCCCCTTGTAGGACAGCCCCAACACTTTCGAGAATTTGTCCGGATTAGGGGAGGTAAGCGGCTCCATTATTGCAAGAAAACAAATATTATGAGATTTAATTAGTCTTTTTAGGACGTTTTGGGTTGGCGCATTCGCGATTCCCCTAACATTCCAAAATAGAAAATTTAACGACATGATTAACAAGAGGAGTTCGTACCCGGCGGGATTGACCCCCCTCCTTGGAATTCAATGATTTGAAGGTCCTTCTCCCCATGAGATGCCGCGGCCTCCAAAAAGGCGGGATTGGCGCCCTCATCGATTTCATTATGGGAGATGGTATCATCCCAATTTTCCTCGTCTTCCATATCATTCTGCACGAAGTTCTCTTGAGCCATGAGGGTGAAATATCGGTTAGTACTCAAGTGACTTGATGGCCCTTGTGCCTCGGTTTTCTCTAGGTCGAAGGGTTTAAAGAAGCCTTTCGGTTGCACAAGGGCCCCCGAAGTCGGGTTCACTTCTCGCCGCGCCATATCCGCTCCTCTTGGCGTACCCCCGCGCCCATTTCCAAAAGAGGGGAATTTAGCGAGCACCCCTTTAGGTGAAGTGGTGGTATGCTCATCATGGATGATGATCATGTCCTTACTCCCGGCACCTTGCATATCACCCAAAAAGTCCGGCCCCGACCACTCCGCCCCCGAGTACATATTGGCTCTCGGGTTCATCCGGATGTTGCCTTCCTTTCCCTTGTGTTTCCCTTGTTGTTTCCATTCCATGTTATTATCGGTGTGCCTCGGATCAGTATTGTTCTTCTTAGCTCCTATTCCTCCGTGTTGTGGTTGTTTTGGTGTTGCTAAGTTGTAATTTCGTTTTGGAGGTCGATCCGCCTTCCCGGAAGCGTAACACACTTCACTCTTGTGACCGACATGTTTGCATTCTCCACAGTAGGACGGGATCTTATCCCACTTTACTTGCTGCACCAAAGGACGCCCACAAATGTCAAGGATGATCTCGTCGGGTGGCGGCTTTGTAATGTCGATCTCAATGCATAGCCGCGCAAAGGAGAGTCTTGATTTGTTGGCCGTCGCTCTATCTACTTGGATCGGGTTACCAAGGAGTTTCCCAATGGCATAGAGGGCCGATTGATCAAATAGGTGGATCGGGAGTCCAATTAGGTTGCACCATATAGCCGCAATTGGAGATTCACAATAGGCGTCAAATTCCGGAGACCATTTGAAAACTCTCATCGGATGCCGATCAATGAACCACACCGGTGTCCCTTTGGGTCCACTTAGGAGTCGAGCATAATCCGTCATGTCCTCAAATTGAACAAGAATATGTTTGGCGTTAATATATTTCCAAGTATAGCCACGGCAAAACTTAATGTTGTCTAGAGCCTTTTGGATTTGATAGGAAGCCGGGATTGAGTGCGAGAACTTACCTACAATAGCATGGCCGAGGGACGAGGCTAACCTTTGGATTTCTGACCCGGAGAAGTAAATGGATGGCACTCCGTTTGACGTGGAAGCAAAGCCGATATTTTGGATGTTCTCCGGGACAAAGACTTGCGGGCCTTCAACCGCCGATGGCCCCCGCACCATGTCGGCCATGGATTTTGGCTTGGTGGGGTTCCTCACGCCCGGCTCGGTATTGCCTCCTAAAGGGTTGTTTGTCGGCTTATCTTTTGATTTAGCCACACCGTTTGGGTCGGTTCGCGGTTCATCACACAAGACCCTCTCGACCCTGGGTGCGTAAGGAGGCCGCGGCATTTCTATGTCCATCTCGGTCGGCGTCGGGTCCATCGCTTGCGTGTCCGAGGCCGAAGGCGCGGACGTGTCTCGAGGGGGGTTGCGGATTGCATTGGTCCTCGGCCATCCCGTACTCACTAACGCCGAGCCGGCTTCGAACGATGCTCGGATTTTCCGGGTCCTTCCCTTTTCGAGAGGTGGGAAATCTTCAAGGGAAGGGCCATGTTCAATGAGAGGCGCGCATGGATCAAAATCTTTGTCTCTCCGATCTGGGAGAAGGGTGACCTTCGCCGTGTAGTCCGTGGCCGGTGAGGGTTCGGCGAGGAGGGGCTGCGCCGCCGCCGCATCAAGCATCTCCGCCGCGGCCAGGTGAATGATTTGGAGGATATCACTCTTGTTTGTATTCATTTGCTGCATTGGTAGGGGTGAGCAAGGCTCCACATGTGACTTCCGGTTTTGGTAAGGGGCAAAAGCACTTTCCGAAAGGTGATTTGTTCCTATGCCCAATTCGGGTAAGTTGACTATCTCACTCCCCAATGTACTTTTTGGCACACATGCTATGGTCAAATCCTCTTGGGATACGTTTAGGGGTCCGACATCATCCCCTCCAACGGTCATCTCGCTCATGACGGGTCCATGGTCGAAGGGTGGCGCCACCTCCGCCGCCGGTGCATCTCCGTGAACCACCAATTCCATTTGGACCCCATCCTCGGATGTGGGGGCTTTAGGAAGGGCTCCTAGGCCAAGTACTTCCTTGCTATCAATGGAGCAAGCCGGAAAAAGATTTACCTTGGATTTAAGGCTATCAAGGTCGGGGCTCGGGGCGGGTGACTCGGGCTCGGAGGTCTCCCCTTCTCCAAAGTCGAGCTTCTTCCTAAGTTGTTTGTCCTCCGGGAGTGGAGAAGGTACGAACCTTTTCCGGCCATGACCTTTTGTGAGAGGTGCCGGCGTGCTCTTCCTAGCCATCATCCTACTCTTCTTGCTTTGCATTTTCAAATCTTTGGCCGAGACCTTTGGTGTTGGGTCATCACATGAGTGAAAAATCATAAATTGGTCCGGGATAGACCTAGCCTCCTCGGGGTCTGGTGGGGCCGGGGTTGGGTTCGTGGGGGGGTCCGGCATGGCCAGCCGAGGGTATGACCGCAGCGCCGAACCAAGGTGGGGAGACGGTGGAGTTGAGGAGGGATGGTGACACGACCGGCGTGGAAAAGGTCTCGGCGGGTTGTGGGGGGGTGAGGTGTGGTGGTCAGCGTGAGGGAGTCGCGGCGGGTCGTGGGTGTGAGTGGGTGGACGGCGAAAAGGATCAAGGTGGGGGAATTGCTAGAGAGAAGGGGGAGCGTCTCTCTCTAGAATTAATGTGCCTCCGGTCGCATTCTAGCATTTAGATACTTCCAAGTGAATCCTCGACACAATTTCATATTTTCAAGCGCCTTATGAATTTGATGTGAAGCCGGGATAGAGTGTGAGAACTTACTGACAATGGCGTGTCCAAGGCTTGTCGCCAATTTTTGGATCTCCGCACCCGAGAAGTAGATCGTCGGGATCCCATTAGAAGTTGTTGCATATCCGAGGTTTTGAATGGTCTCCGGGTCAAAAGCTTGCGGGCCATCAGTTGGTGGCGTCTCTCGAACCATGTCCGCCATAGAGATTGGCTTGACGGGTTGTCGCACGACGGGATCGATGCCGGCTCGAGGGGTGCTCCATGCACCTCCAACTTTGGGCGGAGGCCCGCAACCGGCCCCGTTTTGTTGGTCCCGGCGCCAATCATCCTTAGCACTCGGGTTCTTGTCTCCTTCCGATGCCCGCATCAAAGTATCGGTCTCGATGGCCCCTAGGTCATTGTGATTTGCTCGCGGCCATGTCCGAGCCGCACCAGTACGGGTCTCTCCGGATTCAAAGGTGTCTCGAATCTTACGGGTTCTTCCACGTTCGAGGGGTGGAAAATCTTCAATGGGAGGATTATAGGGTAGCATCAAGACGTCCGAGGCTTGTTCATTTGGCGGCTTGGGGAGGATTTGGTGGACCACAGCCGAGTGAGCCACTTCCAGCTGATTTCCAGCGAGGAGAGGTTGCGCCGCCATGAGGTCCATTGTCTCCGCCGCGTTCAAGGAGGTAAGGTGCACAAGGTTGTCGCGTTGTGGCCTTGACATGTCCGGGGTTATGTCCATTGTCGGCGGGAGAGGGAGATGCGAGGTCGTCATCGTCCGGACATCCTCCGGCTGGGCCCCGGCGAGGAGGGGCTGCGCCACCATGGTGTCCATCTTCTCCGGCGCATCTAAAGAGGCAAGATCCAAATTGTTGTCATGGTTCAGCTGCCTAGAGATGGCAACGGCTAGTGGCTCACGTAAAATCTTGGATTGGAAGGAGGCCAAGGTACTTTCAAAATGAGCAATTGTTCTTTTTTCCAATTGGGGTAAGTTGACTTGGACTTCACATGGTGCAGCCTTGTCTTCTTGTGGAGAGCATGGGGAGTCGTCCTCACCTTGGCCGACGAGAATCATTGAGCCGCCGGACGTCTGGCCGGATTTCGGTGACGGCACGTCGTCATCCTTACTAGCTTGGCCAACGGGATCCGAGAACACTTTCCCACCGTCGGTGGAGAAGGCTCATCCTACCAAATTCGGATTCATATCCTCATCGAGTTCCAAGAAGGCCGAAGCAAGACCTACCTTGCATTTCAAGTTCTTGAGGCCGGGGCTATCTTCGACGCCAAACGATAGCCTCTTCCGAAGTTGTTTGTCTTCCGCGAGGGGAGAGTTGTCAAATCTCTTACGTCCATCTCCTTTTGAGGGCGGTGCAGGAGTGTCTTTACGGGTGTGGCTTCGAAGTTTGGCAGCCTTAATCTTCAACTTCTTGCTCGGGGCTTTAGGAAGTGGATCCTCAGCCGACCGGAAAACCATCTGTTGGTCGGAGATGGTGCGAGGTTACTCGGACCCCGGCGAGGGGTCCGGCGGTTGGTCCGACATGGCGGCGCAAGGAGCGAGGCACAACCCCGCCGAAAAACGAAAGGAAAAATGGTGGAGCCTTGCTCGGGAACGAGACGGCCGGAGAGCGACGGTTTTTTGGGGCTTGAGGGGTGGTGGATGGTGGCCGAGAGGGGGTGTGGAGGTCGGGGCGGGGCGGGTTGGTCGTCGGAGGGGTGGGGGCCGTTCACGGAGGGGGGATTGCTAGAGAGAAGGAAGAGCGTCTTTCTCTAGAGAGGGGGTGTGGATATTTCCAAATGCCTAAGTATATTATCTGTCTAATCTGCTTGTGTGATAATTATGCAAAATCCATATTAAATATCTAAGCGATAATTATAACAAGTGCGTTTTATATGGTCTCCATCAATTGGTTTGTCAATTTATGAAGTTAGTTTCTAATATTATCGCCACTCATTATGTGGGGACAATAATCCTACGAAATAGCAAGTTCATAGGGACAGATTTCTCAATAATAAATAGTATGGACTAGAAAGTGATTTATAATATTATCGCCACCCATTATGTGGGGACAATAATCCTAAGAAATTGCATGTTTCAGATGTTCAAAAAGAATTTATGAGATAGCTTGATTTTATTATCAGCACATGAGCATTGTTATGGGAGTGTGTTGTAGAAATAAAATTCTGTAATGCGAAATCTGATGGTCGTGCTTAGGCAACATTAGCCGGCCATGCCATTATGTGGTCTCTGGACTATTCGTCTGTTTTATGACTAGTAAAAATGTTAAAGTTGTAAATGAGTATTGACCTCTTATGGAGGGTACTTGTTTTCGATTTTACAGTTGCAAGATACGTAATTGTTTCGTGGTTATTTATGATAATGTATTGAGCATAAGCATTGGGTCGTTATAATGTCAATCTGATAAAGCTCCTCCTTCTCTCTAAAATACTCCACCCTATTGTACCACCTTTGATCTCCGCCGCCAATCTCCCACCACCACCTCCCCACCCGACGACATTCGCCGACCCCAGCCACCACTCCCTCGTCCAACGGTTCATCACCTTTCATCATCCTCCTTGGCGGTTACCACCCCTTTCATCATCCTCCTTGGCTCGCGGCTCCCGTCAACCTCTACTCCACGTCTTGGCTATACCTTGCCGAAGCCCGCCCGGCTGGCCGAAACAATGGGGCAACCGCCGGACCCCGACGAAAAGAGAGACACTCCGGCCCTAAATCCGGATGATTTGCCTGACATTGTTCCCGGGGATGAGGAAGCTCGGGTCCTCTCCGATCAGCAAATGGTCTTCCGAGCTGGTGAGGTCGCTTCCCTTCAACGTCCGACCAAATCCATGGAACTAAAAATGGCTAAAGCAAAGCTCAAAGCCCGGAAAAGTACGCCGGCGCCTCCTACCAAAGGCAATGGTCGTAAGAGATTTGTCCCGTCTCCGATGCCCGAGGACAAGCAACTAAGGAAGAAGATAGACTTCGGTGAGGAGGAAGGACATTCGGCCGGTAGTTCCAAATGCAAAGGATCCCTGTTCCCGGCGACTCTGTCCCTCGACTTGGGGGTCTCTTTCAGGTTGGAGGACCCCGATTTGCCTCATAAGAAGGAAGAGGAAGTGGAGCATTGGAATGAATGTGAAGAAGAGTTCGATGCCCTCAACGGTAGAACCGTGCCGGAAGGAGGCGGCTCGCCGGAAACTGCTGCTCCCGCCGTCGAGCTTATGACCGTTTCCGGTGAAGTCCCCTCCCTCCACAATCCCCAGCCAAGACTTGCTAGGTCACGTGAAGCACAAGCTGCCCCATGTGCTGTCCTTGCCCCATTGGAAAGTGGAAATGCAAACCTACCTAATCTGGAGGCTGGGACAAAAGTTGACTTTGAAAGCACTAATCCACCTTTCCTACCTAAGCCATCAGGTACAAAAGCAAACTTGCCTAAAATGATAGCAAGTACAAAAGCCCCCCTTGAAAGTGCCCCCCCCCCCCTTTCCCCTCTAACATGGCACGAGTTGCATCGTTTGGATCCCCACCAAGGAACCCAAAACTAGATGAGATCCTTCATCTTGCAGCGTTGGACTCGGTGGAAACGCTCGATGCAGCGGCGGCGCAGCCTCTCCGTGCCGGAAACCTACCGACGGCCAGTCACAAACCACCGGAGTTTCCCCAAAACTCTTCGGGATGCATGCAAAGTGTCACACACACACCTTGGAATGGGAGTGGGGCATCTCTTGAGGACTTCCCCCCTCTCGAACGAGGACGAACTAGCAAGATCCGAGCTACGTTTGAGGCCAGCCCGGAACATTATTGTGTGGAGCTCGGCCAGCCGCGACCTAAGGCGAACCCTAACGCCAACCGAGAAAAGCTTATTATCGAGACAACGAACAAGGCCACGCCTAGTGCCGAGATGGGCGTATTGACAAGAGAAACACCAACACCCAACGACACGCCAATGGATGATGCCGAGAAGATCCACACCGAGAATGAAGAGGCCGAGAAGGTCCACACCGAGAAAGGAAAAGCCGAACTGCCGAGAATGGAAAAGCCGAGAAGGGTACACAACGAAAACGATGGTGCCGAGAAGACCCACACCGAGAATGGAAAAGCCGAACACAACAACCCGAAGAGAAAAGAAAATACATCTAAGCCCTCGGCGAATGCCGCAACACAAGGGCCAAATGAAGTTACTCAACATGGGGGGGTAGAAGCTACCCCGGGGACCTCGGCGTGGCCGAAATCGATGGCGGACTTGCTTAAGGGTACTCCGTCGGGCTCGGCGAGTAACACGCTACATGGCGGGGGTGATGGCACCTCAAGCCACCCCGGCCGGCCGAAAACGATGGCGGACATGCTTAAAGGCTCGACTGACCCTAACGGCCCTCAAGCCTTTGAGCCGGATAAGCTTCAGAACATTGGATTCGCTTCAGTGTCCGATGGCATCCCGGCCATCTACTTCTCCGGAGCGGAAACTCAAAAGCTTGCTGAGAGCATGGGACACGCCATTGTGGGTAAGTTCTCTCACTCTATCCCTACCGGACTGCAAATCCAAAAGACTCTCGATAATATTAAACTCCGGTGTGGATTCAGTTGGAAGTACATTAATGCTAAACATATTCTCATTCAATGCGAGGACTTGGCGGACTATGCCCGAATCCTTGGAGGCCCAAGGGGTACGCCCGTATGGCTCATTGACCGTCACCCGATGAGGGTCTTCAAATGGTCCCCGGACTTTGATGCATACTGCGAGTCCCCCATTGCGGCAATTTGGTGCAACCTAATTGGCCTCCCCATTCATCTTTTCGACCAATCCGCCTTATTCGCCATCGGCAAGCTTCTCGGCACTCCAATACAGATTGATCGAGCCACGGCAAACAAGACTCGGCTTTCATTTGCCCGAATTTGCGTCGAGATAGACATCACAAAACCGCCTACCGAAGAGATAATCCTTGACCTTGGTGGGCGAGAAACAGTGCAGCGGGTCCGATGGGACAAGATACCATCATATTGTCAAGAATGTAAACACGTCGGCCATGCAAGTGAGGTGTGCTATGCGACGGGCAAGAAGGAACGGCCGCCAAAGAGAAACTACCATAACGGCCCGCCTAAACAGTCACAACCCGAGAGACAAACCGAGAAGGGGAAGCAAGATACGGGGAAGAATGCCCCCAGCTCCAATGAATGGAAACGTTATGGGAAGAAGCAAGGCAAGGCCGGTGATCGACCAAACAATAACAAAACAAATGGGGAGGATATCGGTGGTACTTCCTGGGAGGGACCGAACTCGAAAATGCCGGGCTCAAGACCGGACTCTAGAATGCCGGACTCTGCTTTGGGGAGCGGACCGAGCTCCGGAACTCAAAATGCCGGGCTCAAGGCCGGGACCGAGGTTGGGAAGTCCCCACCGAACCGGGGGAACCCATTGCATCCCACCTCCGAACCACCATCACCACGTGGGAACATGGACGTGGAGTGGGGCTCCCCTAATGCGAGGCGCTCGGTCTCACCAGCTCGTCGAGGGAATCCGAGAGGAGGCGCGCGCCATGCCATGACAAGGGGGCGTGGGTTCTTCTCGGCAAAGAACCACATGAGTACTAACCGATATTACTCTCTCATGGCGAACGGAGAATTTGATGTTGAGAATTGTGGGGATGCGGACGAAGACCCCATGGAGTTGCACATGGGGGTCGAGAGGTTAGGAGGCAACAGTTCGACCGACGATGCCGAGGAGGTCGCCCCGAACAAAGAGCAACACCGCACTTACTACCAAGGAGGGCCTTCAGCCTCTTTGGGTACGCACCCTTCCTGTTAATGATGTCGTACAATTTCATGTTTTGGAACGTGAGGGGGATTGCGAATGCGCCCACTCAAAACGTTCTAAAAAGACTTATTGATTGTCATAATGTTTTATTTCTTGCAATAATGGAACCGCTCACACACCCGGACCCGGACCGATTTTCTAAGGCCTTGGGGCTGCCCTTCATTGGTTCGAACACGAACGGGAAGATTTGGATGTTCGCGGAAGAGGGGTCCACTTTTGATATTGAGAATGACTCGGAACAAATCCTTCACGGTTACCTCAAGTCCCACCGCCTTGCTAGGCCGGTGGCCATTTCAGCCGTGTACGCCAAATGCACAAGGGCTGAACGACATCAATTATGGGACAAGATGAGAGAGATTGCCGGGCCTCTCGAGGGAACACCTTGGATCATCGGTGGCGATTTCAACACCATTCTATCACACCAAGACAGAGTCGGAAGTGATACTAACCGGCAAGCCGAGATGGTTGATTTTGCGGAGGCAACGGAGGACTGTAGGCTGCTTGATCCTGGTTTCGATGGAGCGGCATTCACTTGGGCCAAGAATGGCCTCTTTGAAAGGTTGGATAGAGTGTTTGTCAGTGAGGATTGGACTAAGACCTTCGAGGCTACTCGGGTTACGAATCTCCCCCGGGTTGCCTCGGACCATGGACCAATTCTTGTCAGGTGCACGAAGATGAACACATCCGCTGGAGCCAAGGCATTCAGGTTCCAGAACATGTGGATCCGACATGAAGGATTCATGGCCGTAGTGCAAAAAGCATGGGAGGAGCCCACGGGGGCGGGTGGAATCCTAAACATTCAAATCAAGCAGGCCAGAGTTAAAAAGGCCCTTAAGGAGTGGAACAAAGAGGTCTTTGGGAACATCCATGCTAATCTAAAGGAAAAGGAGGAAGAAATTGCTCTGGCTCAAACTAGTTTCGAGGCAAGGCCGACTCCGGAGCACAGGACAGCGATCAACAAACACATTGCCGAGTACATCCTTTTGCTGAGAATGGAAGAAGATTTTTGGCGACAGAAGGCAGCTTTGAGGTGGCTTGCCGAGGGAGACAAAAATACCCGGTTCTATCAAAGCTGGGTGAAACAAAAGAGGGTCCGTCTCCGCATCCATTCAATTCGTGTCAATGGGCAGGAGCTCACCGAGGAAGCCGAGATTAAAAAGTCCGCAGCGGAGTTCTTCCAACAACTCCTTGCCCCCAACAATCCGACACTTGAAGACCCAGACCTCGACCTAATCCAGCAGGTCCACTCAGCCGAGCAGTTCGTTGACATCGCAGATGCTCCAAGTGCGGACGAGGTCAGGAGTGCCACCTTTTGCATTTCCGGAGATAGTGCACCCGGACCTGATGGCTTCTCGGCCACCTTCTATCAAGCCTGCTGGTCCATTGTGGGGCCGGAGGTAGTGGAAGCAATCAGACAGTTCTTCAGAGGGGCCTTCCTGCCAAGGAGCATCACGGCCACAAGCATTGTCCTTATCCCAAAGAAGGCATCGCCGGAGTCATGGACCGACTACCGACCCATCAGTCTCTGCAATGTTTTAAACAAGATCATTACCAAGGTACTCACCTCTCGACTCTCTCCTTTCCTCCCACAGGTCATCTCCCCAAACCAAAGTGGTTTTGTCAAAGGTCGGCTCCTTAACGACAACGCACTTCTGGCTCAAGAAATGTTCCATGAGCTTGCTAGATGCTCCCCAGCGCCTAATGTGGCAGTAAAGATTGACATGGCTAAAGCCTATGATAGGGTCCAATGGCCCTTCCTCTTCAAAGTTTTACGCCGTATGGGATTCCCGGATTCATGGATTTCACTTATGGAGAGGTGTATTGGGTATTGCTGGTTCTCGGTCCTTGTTAACGGGGCACCCGCGGGCTTCTTTAGATCAACTCGTGGACTTCGGCAAGGAGATCCGATCTCCCCCGCTCTGTTCGTGATCGCTGCGGAATACCTGTCCCGAGCATTAGATAAGCTCATCCTCGGCCAAAAGGACATGACGTACAAAGCCTCCCGGAGATGCATGGAGATCAGCCATCTAGCCTATGCGGACGACATTATCATCTTCACCCAAGCGGCGGCAAATCCTATGCGCCGGCTAAGAGCTTGTCTTGAAAAGTATGAAAGAGTCTCCGGCCAACAAGTCAGCCTTGCTAAGAGTAATTTCTATATTGCCGAGGCCCATGAGCATTGGGCAAACTCGATCCAGGCGGAAGGGGGCTTCACTAGAGGGGTTTTCCCTTTCCTCTACCTCGGAGTACCTATCTATCGTGGTGTCAAACGCACGGACATGTTCCTCTTTCTACGAGAAAAGATTGCAAGAAGGATCTCAGGATGGGCACACCGTCACCTATCCTTTGGAGGAAGGCTTACGTTGATTAAGAGCACCCTTGAAGCGATCCCCTTACACATCTTCCAAGCCGTCGAGCCCACGGCCGGTACCCTTAAGCAACTTGATCAACAAATGGCCCGATTCTTTTGGGGGTCTACGAATGAGAAGAAGCGGACCCATTGGATTGGTTGGGAACAAATGTGTCGGCCCACTGATGAAGGAGGCCTTGGGATCCGGAAAACTATGGAGGTCCTCCGCGCCTTCAATATCAAACTTTGGTGGCGCTTTCGGGAGCAAAACTCCCTTTGGGCAAGATACATGATGGCAAAATATTGCACCAACTCCACACCGCTCACCTTGAGACTGCCGAGCAGGAGTAGCCCTACGTGGAGAAGGCTCTCAAGAGCATGGCCCCTCGCACAACCGCACATGAGATGGCTAGTGGGACAAGGGGACATCTACTTCTGGGATGACATTTGGCTTGGCAATAGCCCTCTGAGGGAATTTAGTCTTGATGATAGGGGAAGACCAACCACCCGGGTTTCGGAGTTCATTACTAATGGGGGTTGGGATGTGCCCAAGCTTCAGCTTCTTCACAATCAGGCCGGCCTCCCTCAGCATGTTATCGATGGCATCATTAATACACCGATCCTCCATGATGAACAGGATATCCTGAGGTGGAACCTCTCTAAACATGGGGATTTCACGGTGGCTTCGACATGGGACACACTTCGAGGGCGAAACCCGATCATCCAAGGTTTGGGGGACGTTTGGAAGGCAGGCCTCACCAACTCAATAGCCATCTTTATCTGGAGGCTTCTCTCCAATCGGGTGCCGGTTGACACGAAGCTTCAGTGGCGGGAGATTGAGCTATCCTCTAAGTGCCAATGCTGCCCCCACCGACCGAATACCGAGTCCCTCCAACACCTCTTCATCCAGGGACATGGAGCTCGCAGAGTATGGAGTGAGTTTGACGGTTGGTTCACAGGCCCGTTCCCCCGCATCCATATCAATGATACAATCCCTACGAGAATCGAAGTGTGGGCGCGAAGGTACCAACAGCCGAACAAGAAACATCTTAGCCGAGCCACTCCATACCTCATTCTGTGGTTTATCTGGTCGGAGAGAAACAGGAGTCGCCACCAAGGCACACAGTTTAAACCACAAAACGTGGTATGGCAGGTCCACATGTTCATTCGGAATGCTATGTCCAATGGAAGCTTGAAGCCGAAACATTGGAAGGGAGTTAAACTTGGAATCAACATTCCTCAAGCGGCGGCAATCAGGGCGCTACCCCTAGCCATGGCAATCAAATGGAACCCCCCGGACCAGCCGTGGATAAAGCTCAACACCGATGGCTCCTACAATGAAGCGAACGGTAGAACAGGGGCTGGAGGGATTATTCGAGACCACTTGGGTAAGATGCTCGTCGCCTTCAGCACACCCCTAGAAGCACACTCGGCGTTAGAGGCGGAGCTGTTGGCCATGCTCCACGGGCTAAATATAGCCAAAGAACTCGCCCTACCAATCTGGATTGAGTCCGATGCAGAGCAAGCAATCAAATTGGTCAATGGGACAGGATGGGGCCCGGCACTCGCCCGGCAAGCGGTGGCGCAACTAACCCTTCATAAACGCCAACTCAAATTCCGAGCCACCTTCATTCACAGGGAGGGGAACAAAGCGGCGGATTTCCTTGCGAAAATGGGGCTAGTCCAAGACAGTGGTCTACGAATGTACTACAACTCAGCACCGAGAGAACTGTTGGACTTGGTTAGATTGGACGAGATGGGAGTGTCGCACATCCGATACCTTGACGGGAACGGGCATTAAAGTTGATAATGAGACGATGGGAGACAATAGTGACTAGCTTTTTGGTTAATTGTATTTTGGAAAAGAGTATGATGAGGTCCGAACCTTGTGGGATTGGACCGCATACTACTCTTGATTTGTTACGGCACACCACTTTTGGGTGTGGCCACGCCTTGTAATTACCGCCTTTGGAATGATAGGGATGAGGGACCCACGAACCCTCCACCGTAGAGGTGTTTGATAAAAAAAAAAAAAAAAAAAAAAAAAAAAAAAAAAAATGTATTGAGCATAAGTATGTGATAATAAGTTTATTTGCCAAATCTTCATTATGTCATTCAATATTTTGTCTGCGATCCTTAAAGAAAATAAACTCGAAAGCCAAAATTTTGTAGACTGGAAACGTAAATGGATAAGATTCTCATCGCTGAAAACTTAGAGTTTATACTCAATGATTCATGTCCTCCATTTCGTCGACATAATTCCGCGAAGAATGTTCGAGAATGCATTATGCATGTACATGACAAGTTCTTTAAAGAATAAGGTCATGCTATTTTCCTTCAAGTAGTGAGACAAGTCTTGGTTAATGACGATGAAAGATGGATATGAATAGAATTTGTCAAGATTATTCGATTGGAATATCCTGTAGTGACAGAATGTTTTGAGGAATTTTTTGATCACTCAAATAGTTTTCTGACTCAAGTCATTGCCTAAAGTAATAAGAAATGACTACAAGAAGGTTTAACTGAAAAGTAGAAAGCCTTCAGAATGATATTCATTATATTACCATCAGAGGAAAGTAACATGATAGATGACCAATTCATAAAGGCTACATTTTTCCTAAGTCCTAGTTCAATGGAACAAAAGACTAGATATGGAAATCAAGGAGCCTGAATTGTCATCAATGTTTGTTTAAAAGCGAAGTCAAGATACTTTGTAAGTTGGATTGTAACATCCCAAAATTTTTGCGACTCTTATTTTATTATGTCGATTGGGAATTTTATTTATGAAATTTAATTGTTGCTACGTGATTGAGTCGGCCTAGGGAATTTTTTGATGCCTTGTTTCTTCATACATAGGAGTCATCCTTGACTCTCTTTGAAACCTTATTTCCGCTGCTATACTTTTTTTTATCTATGCCCCAAGAGTTCTTTACTTCGTACTATTTTTGGCATGTCAAATCCTTTTAAAACTATTTACACCTATGCATTAAACACATCCATGTAATAACACCATGCATCCCCGGCAACGGCGCCATTTGGCGAAAGGTATTTCGCGTGGATCAAGTTATATATGGCAAGATGACTGAACCGGGTGGATCAGTTTGCAATAGTCGCTGCGACTTGATCAAGGCGTTTTCTCTTTCACGAAAATATTTGGAACTCCCTAACTTGCAATACTTTTTTTTTAATCAAACACACCCCAAAGGGCGGAGGGTTGAGGCGGACCCACACCTGTGCATTACCAAAACCATTGGTTACAAACAAACATACACCGAGTCGCCCAAAAGTGACGACTCGCCAAGGCATGACAAATTAGAGTACAACGAGGGCCTCCCTAACAACTAGAGGTGGTCATCTATATACTCTCAAAATCCAATTACCATTTGATACAACCTTTGTATCCCCAACACTTCCGTCCATCACCTAGCTAAGTCACGCAATAGGAATACCTCCGCTAGGTACATGCCCTCCTGGATCAAGGTCCTCGATGTGGCCCTCTATCTCCCGGTTGGGGCGCCCACATGCGACACTCATGGAGCTAAAGCTCGCGTCATTCGCACCCGATGGGACACTCCCAAATGTCACCGTAGCAACATTCTCCTTCAAATGCCAATCATCCACGTGTGGAGCCTTGGTGTGCATATCGCCCTCATGCACTTTTCCTTTCCTCCTCCTCGACACCAATTGGAAGCCATCCTCATCCACATTTGGGTGACTCCTACTAGCCACTCTTGACTTCGACGATCCCGCACCCAATGTACCCTCGATGTACTCCGCGTGGTTGTTACAATCTTTGGACTTCTCCAACTGTCCAATGGACGATGGAGTGCCATTCGCCTTTGGGCGCCACTCACGGTGGATGATCTTGGCTGCATGGCTTGAAAGGTTCTCCTTGTATGATGCTCGGCGACCCTTGTCTCTACCCCGAGACTTCCTTCCCGCTGCATGGAAATCCTCTTTCTCATGCCCAACATGTTTACAATTATCACAAAACAATGGAATACGGTCCCATGGGGTCGATCCCACAGGGGAGCTGGTGCGTTGCGTGTGTGTTTAGTGAACAGGGTTCGGCTGCTGCCACGCTTTAAATTGGGAGTTTTAACTAATGGATTAAGCTAGGCGGATTGTAAACTAACTACTGGATCAAGTTACTCATCATGCTGGAAAACAAATAACGGACCAAGTAAACGACAGATTGAAATAAAGACTTAACTACCTAAACATGCTACGAAACTACAAACCGCTTCGTCATTCAACATAATGAAGATTCATGCACTCGATCCGGGATTTGAAAACGAAACTAAGCTGGAACAGTAAACAAGAATTCTGAAAGCAAACAACTTCTATTTTTATACTCAAAACTCAAAATAGTACTGTGAACATGCGAAATACAAAACAAGAACTATTCTCTAACTACGCAACAACACGAAATTAAACTTAAACAACTAAAACTAGAAACTAAGAAAGCGAATAAAGCCGAGAAGCTCTCGGTCGGAAACTTGAGATGACGCCGAACAGATTTGGGTTTCTCTGTCGCGCTTCCTTCGGTCGCTCTTCTTCTAACTGACCATTTCTACTCTCTAACCTAGGCTATTTTGGAACGTGGAAGAACTTGGAACCAGGCGAGAACTAAACTAAGGGACTGGAGGAAGAAGAAGATTTTCATTATGGTGCTGCGTTTTCTATTTATAGACTCGTCGCAACAACCTCCAGCTAGGATAATAACTTCAGCAGCGAATATTCGTCCTTGCTGGGATTGCGCGTCTCATCAATTGATACGTGCCTCCTTCGAGAATGTAGTGATTCTTCAATAACCGAATGAGGATTCGGCTTCATCCTTGCGCATCAACACGTGTCTTCCTTCTAGAATGTAGTGGTCTCCTTTCTAACTGCTTGATCACCACCACCTTGATCAACCCACCCTATTTTGGCTTTTTTTTCTTCTGCGCCAGCTTGATCAGCTTGGCCTTATTGCCTTTGGTCAAGCGGCATTCCTGCACAATTTACACTCGCTTTGCGCGATAAACTGATCAAGTTGCCTACATTTTACCCCTAAACCGATGCATGAAATAGGCCTTATCACTCCTCAACTGGCTCCTAAACTGCCTTCTCCTCTTCTCCTAAGGTATCCTCCTCTTCTTCATCACTACCTGCACTGTTGCCTCCCTCTTCTTGGTTCTATTTGGTGGAGTCCCCGATGGGAGATGTGATGAGCTTGGGTGTTGGTTCTTCAAGAAATTGTGTAGCTGGTGAACCAACACGCACGGTGGGGGCGGTGGGGACCTTGAGTGGAAGTGGGATGGGACGGGCTTCCTCCTTCCAAATCTCTTCTTCCATATGGGTGAGGAAATCGATCACTTTTCTGGTGGGGCTGAACTTCCCCATTATGTCTTTTATGATCTTCAAGTATGACTCGCCTGTGGACGTCTCCGGTGGCTGAGTCGTACCAGCGGTTGGCAATACCATTGATTGGGGGGTTGGAGGTGTCATGGTCTCTGGGCGAGGAGTTGGGATTGGCTGGCAGCGAATGACTTGTCCATCGTCTGCGGTGCAGAACGGCTTCGCCTGAAACTGAGGGAATGGAAATTAGGAATTTTCGGAGTTTTGATAGTGCTAAGGGTTTGCTAAAATGTAAAAAGGTGAGAGGGAGATGTGATGAATAACGGCGGAGGAGGAAGAGGGAATGGTTGCAATGATGTCAGCAACCCTTCACCTCCCTGCGCCAAATTTGAATTTCAAAATTTTCCCAAACTCCCCCCTTTTTACCTCTTCCTGTTAAAAACAAATTTGCACAGTAGTTTTCTCTCTCTCACTTATTCTGTCAAATCCATATTTGAAATAAAATAAAAGAAAACAAAATAAAAAGATTCTAAAAATGTTGCATTGAAATTAAGACTCTCCCCAGATATATCCATATATTCGAAAGATAGTTTTGACATTTTCTAAGATTGCTTTGTTTGGAAATTTTCTTAAAAAGTAAACAAGAAATAAAAAGCACTATCCATCTCAATACTTTATTTACAATCGCGAACAACTCTCGGGATTCACTTGACCTAGTGATTAGCTCATACATGTGTATTTAGTTGAGCAAGTGAATCTAAAGAGTTGTTCAACGACTGTTTGTCTACTTGATCAAGTTGAATATGCGTAAATTTCTCCCACTACGCATACTGCAGAATTGCCGCCCATTATCCCATTTAGATTGATTATCAAGAAGAAGTAATGGACCAGGATGCTTCCTTGAAACTTTACAATTCCCGAAGGTGGTGAATCGATTGACTTGCAGGTTGATCCTTGCTTGTCTGAGTTTGACTGATATCGATTCCTGCCAAGACTGGAGGAGTAGTATTTTCTGCCCTGCTTGGCGCCATCGTACCTTTGTGTTCATTGGTCGGCAGCTTCATTCCCTCCTCATAGTCATCCATCCTTCGGTTTCCATCGCCGTCTTTACAGTTAACTGGATCAAGTGATTCTGAATTTTCCTTTCAACTAGATCAGTTTAGTGGTCGGCAAATCGTTATAGGAACGATTCTTGACTGGAGATCCTGAAATAACTTTTCTGTTAGCATTTCTTCCTGTCCACCGACCTTTCCGAGGGTACATCACCATCATGATTGCCCGAATTTTCTTATGATTCTTGTAAGTTCCCTGAACTTTCCTCTTTTCCTTGGAGCGTAATCCATGGTCAGAATGATTTCCGACCTTAAGCGGTTCAGGCCACGGCTCCAGCTGCTTACAGTAGATTAGTCTCACAGCTCTTCCTCTAGGCTTTTCATTTGTTGGCTTTGGCCCTTCTTCTTCGCAGCGCTCATTCGGTTTGTCTATCACTGGAGGAGGTCTCTCTACTGGTGCATGCATTGTTCCTGCTTGGAGGTAGAATAAGGTAGCACCGAGTCCCACTTCAGACACACGTCCGTTCACTTTCTCACCAAGTACATGCATCGTTCCTGCTTGGAGGTAGAATAAGGTAGCGCCGAGTCCCACACAACGCTTGATGACCTCTTTTTTCTTTTATTCAGGTTCATCATTCGCCCCCTCTGGAATTCCAGTGTGAGTCCATCACACTCATTGATCCTTGCCTTAGATCTTGAAGCTCCCCTCTAAGCCTAAGGTAGTAGGACTTAGGCACAAATGACTCCTTCATGATCCTACACAACTCCTCCCAAGAGAGGACTTCTCCCAACCTAGCTAACCTCCTCTTCCTCATCACATCATTCCACCAAGTATTAGCAAGGCCGCTAAACTCTGCCAATGCAATCTTCACCTTGTAGATCAGCTTGGGTGTGTTTCCATGCCGGTACGAAAAAAATTGTAAGTTAGAGAGAGACGCTCTCCCTTCTCTCTAGAATCCCCCACCACGTTTTGAGTTCCCACATCGCCGCCCACCCCATTCTTGCTCGGCTCACCACTGTCGACGGTCCTCCTCACGCCCCCGCTCCACCAGCCACCCACCATCCTCCCGACCTCGGATTCTCACCAACCAACCACTCCCTTGGCTAAGGCACGAACAAAGCTCCGGAGCGGCTGGTGACTCGACTCATTCTCTCGATCATGCCGGAGCGCCTGCCGGATCCCCCCCCGGAGTCAGAAGAACCGCGCACCATCTCGGACCAGCTAATGGTCCTCCGGCCGGCCGAGGACCCTCTCTCGGACCAGCCAATGAATTTCACGTCGGAGGAGTCTCCCTCCATAATTTTTCCCTGCAGGAAAGCGGCGAGGAAAACTTTGAAAATGAAGGTGAAGGCACGGAAAAGTACACCAGCCCCTCCCATCAAAGGCACTGGTCGGAAAAGGTTCGTACCCTCACCGATGCCGGAGGACAAGCAACTTAGGAAGAAGATTGATTTCGGGGCCGAAGGGAGCTCGCCGGTCGGAAGCCCAAAATGCAAAGGCCCCATCTTCCCGACGTCGATGGAGCCCTCCCCTAATCTCAACGGTGAAGATGAAGCTAAGATTAATGAAGAACTTGCCGGCGCCAGAACTGTTGACAACGCTCCGGCCGATGACCTTGCGGCCGGCGCAAACGCGGGGACTGGTGACGGAGGAGAGCACAACCCCCCACATGATGGCTGCTCGGAGAGAGATGGCTCTAGCACGGGTCAAAAGGCCTGGGTGGACGCGCTAGTCAACTTGCCCGAAATGGGCACAACAACAAAATCACTTTCCGAAAGTTCCTTGGCGCCTTGCCACTTCGGAACACCACGTGATGCTGGCCCCAATGCATCCGTTGAGCCCCCAAAACAACAAAAATCTAGCTCCTTTTTGCAGCAACCCAACTTTCCCGAATTGGCTTGGAGACCAAAACCTCCTTCCGAAAGTGGGCTAACTCCTTTCCGTCCCAAGAGCTCACGTGAGACGATTGTCGTGGAGGCCCCAACGCAACCAACAAAGGCCGAAATCATCCACTTAGCCGCCTTGGACTCGGCGGAGATGCTAGACACATTGGTTGCGCAACCTCTCATTACGGCCGGCCACAATCCACTGGAGTTCCCCCTAAACCCTTCGGGATGCATGCAATGTGTCACACACACACCTCGGGATGGAAATGGACCCTCTCTTGAGGACTTTCCCCCTCTCGAACGAGGACGAACTAGCAAGCTCCGAGCTACGTTTGAGGCTAGTTCGGAACATCATAGTGCGGAGCTCGGCCAGCCGCGACCGAAGTCGAACCCTAACGTCTACCGAGAAAAGCCTTTTATCGAGACGATGAACAAGGCCACGCCTAGTGCCGAGATGGTTGCAGTGACAAGAGACACACCAACACCCAACGATACGCCTATGGATGATGCCGAACAGACCCTCACCGAGAAGGAAAAAGTCGAGAAGATCCACACCGAGAAAGAAAAAGCCGAAAAGCCGAGAATGGAAAAGCCGAGAAGGGCACACAACGGCAACGTAGGTGCCGAGAAGATCCACACCGAGAATGGAGAAGCCGAACTCAACAATCCGAAGAGAAATGGAAACACACCTAAGTCCGCGACGGATGCCGCAACACAAGGGCTGAATGTAGTTAATCAACTTGGGGGGGTAGAAGCTACACTGGGGCCCTCGCCGTGGCCGAAATCGATGGCGGACTTGCTTAGGGGTACCCCGTCGGGCTCGGCGAGTAACACTCTACAAGGCCGGGGTGAAGGCGCCGCAAACCACCCCGGTCGGCCGAAAACGATGGCGGACATGCTCAAAGGCTCGACTGACCCTACCGGCCCCCAAGCCTTTGAACCGGATAAGCTCCAGAACATTGGATTTGCTTCAGTGTCCGACGGCATCCCGGCCATTTACTTCTCCGGAGCGGAAACTCAAAAGCTTGCTGAGAGCATGGGACACGCCATTGTGGGTAAGTTTTCTCACTCTATCCCTACGGGACTGCAAATCCAAAAGACCCTCGACAATATTAAACTTCGGTGTGGATTTAGTTGGAAGTACATTAATGCTAAACATATTCTCATTCAATGCGAGGACTTGGCGGACTATGCCCGAATCCTTGGAGGCCCAAGGGGTACGCCCGTTTGGCTCATTGACCGACACCCGATGAGGGTCTTCAAATGGTCCCCGGACTTTGATGCTTACTGCGAGTCCCCCATTGCGGCAATCTGGTGCAACCTAATTGGCCTCCCCATTCACCTTTTCGACCAATCCGCCTTATTCGCCATCGGCAAGCTTCTCGGCAATCCAATACAAATTGATCGAGCCACGGCAAACAAGACTCGGCTTTCATTTGCCCGAATCTGCGTCGAGATAGACATCACAAAACCACCTACCGAAGAGATAATCCTCGATCTTGGTGGGCGAGAAACGGTGCAGCGAGTCCGATGGGACAAGATACCATCATATTGCCGAGAATGCAAACATGTCGGCCATGCAAGTGAGGTGTGCTATGCGACGGGCAAGAAGGAACGGCCGCCAAAGAGAAACTATCACAACGGTCCGCCAAAACAGCCACAACCCGAGAGACAGACCGAGAAGGGGAAGCAAGATATGGGGAAGAATGCCTCCAGCTCCAACGAATGGAAACATCAGGGGAAGAAGCAAGGCAAGGCCGGTGATCGACCAAACAATAACAAAACAAATGGGGAGGACTCCGGTGATACTTCCTGGGAGGGACCGAACTCCAAGGGTGACTCTACTTTGGGGAGCGGACCGAGCTCCGGAACTCAGAATGCCGGGCTTATTGCCGGGATCGAGATTGGGAAGTCCCCACCGAACCGGGGGAATCCATTGCATCCCACCACCGAACCACCAACACCACGTGGGAACATGGACGTGGAGTGGGGCTCCCCCATTGCGAGGAGCTTGGTCTCACCAGTTCGGCGAGGGAATCCGAGAGGAGGCGCGCGCCATGCTTTGACAAGGGGGCGTGGGTTCTTCTCGGCAAAGAACCACATGAGCACTAACCAATATTATACTCTCATGGAGAACGGAGAATTTGATGTTGAGAATTGTGGGGATGCGGACGAAGACCTTATGGAATTGCATGTGGGGGCCGAGAAGTTAGGAGGCAACAGTTCGGCCGAGGACGCCGAGGAGGTCGCTCCGAACAAAGAGCAACACCGTACTGATTATCAAGGAGGGCCTTCAACCTCTTTGGGTACGCACCCTTCTTGTTAATAATGTCGTACAATCTCATGTTTTGGAACGTGAGGGGGATCGCGAATGCGCCCACTCAAAACGTTCTGAAAAGACTAATTGGTTGTCATAATGTTTTATTTCTTGCAATAATGGAACCGCTCACACAACCGGACCCGGACCGCTTCTCTAAGGCCTTGGGGCTGTCCTTCATTGGTTCGAACATGAACGAGAAGATTTGGATGTTTGCGGAAGAGGGGTCCACTTTTGATATTGAGGTTGACTCGGAACAAATTCTCCACGGGTACCTCAAATCCCACCGCCTTGCTAGGCCGGTGGCCATCTCAGCCGTGTACGCCAAATGTACAAGGGCTGAAAGACATCACCTATGGGACAAGATGAGAGAGATTGCCGGGCCTCTTGAGGGAACACCTTGGATCATCGGTGGCGATTTCAACACCATGCTATCTCATCAAGACAGAGTTGGAAGTGATACCAACCGGCAAGCCGAGATGGTAGATTTTGCGGAGGCAACGGAAGATTGTAGGCTGCTTGACCCTGGTTTTGATGGAGCGGCATTCACTTGGGCCAAGAATGGCCTTTTTGAAAGGTTGGATAGAGTGTTTGTCAGCGAGGATTGGACTAAGACCTTCGAGGCTACTCGGGTTACGAACCTCCCCCGGATTGCCTCGGACCATGGACCAATTCTTGTCAGGTGCACGAAGATGAACACATCCGCTGGAGCCAAGGCTTTCAGGTTCCAGAACATGTGGATCCGACATGAAGGATTCATGGCCGTAGTGCAAAAAGCATGGGAGGAGCCCACGGGGGCGGGTGGAATCCTAAACATTCAAATCAAGCAGGCCAGAGTTAAAAAGGCCCTTAAGGAGTGGAACAAAGAGGTTTTTGGAAACATTCATGCTAATCTAAAAGAAAAGGAGGAAGAAATTGCTTTGGCCCAATCTTGTTTCGAAGCAAGGCCGACCCCGGATCACAGGACAGAGATCAACAAACACATTGCCGAGTACATCCTTTTGCTGAAAATGGAAGAAGATTTTTGGCGACAGAAGGCAGCTCTGAGGTGGCTTGCCGAGGGAGACAAAAATACCCGGTTCTACCAAAGCTGGGTGAAACAAAAGAGGGTTCGTCTCCGCATCCATTCAATACGTGTCAATGGGCAGGAGCTCACCGAGGAAGCCGAGATTAAAAAGTCCGCAGTGGAGTTCTTCCAACAACTCCTTGCCCCCAACAATCCGACACTTGAAGATCCAGACCTCGACCTAATCCAGCAGGTCCACTCAGCCGAGCAGTTCGCTGACATCGCAGATGCTCCAAGTGCGGACGAGGTCAGGAGTGCCACCTTTTGCATTTCCGGAGATAGTGCACCCGGACCCGACGGCTTCTCGGCCACCTTCTATCAAGCCTGCTGGCCTATTGTGGGACCGGAGGTAGTGGACGCAATCAGACAGTTCTTCAGAGGGGCCTTCCTGCCGAGGAGCATCACGGCCACAAGCATTGTCCTTATCCCAAAGAAGGCTTCGCCGGAATCATGGACCGACTACCGACCCATCAGTCTCTGCAATGTTTTAAACAAGATCATTACCAAGGTACTCACCTCTCGACTCTCTCCTTTCCTCCCACAGGTCATCTCCCCAAACCAAAGTGGATTTGTCAAAGGTCGGCTCCTTAACGACAACGCACTTCTGGCTCAAGAGATGTTCCATGAGCTTGCTAGATGCTCCCCAGCGCCCAATGTGGCAGTAAAGATTGACATGGCTAAAGCCTATGATAGGGTCCAATGGCCATTCCTCTTCAAAGTTTTACGCTGTATGGGTTTCCCGGATTCATGGATTTCACTTATGGAGAGGTGTATTGGGTGTTGCTGGTTCTCGGTCCTTGTTAACGGGGCACCCTCGGGCTTCTTTAGATCAACTCGAGGACTTCGGCAAGGAGACCCGATCTCCCCTGCTCTGTTCGTAATCGCGGCGGACTACCTGTCCCGAGCATTAGATAAGCTCATCCTCGGCCAAAAGGACATGACGTTCAAAGCCTCCCGGAGATGCATGGAGATCAGCCATCTAGCCTATGCGGACGACATTATCATCTTCACTCAAGCGGCGGCAAATCCTATGCGCCGGCTAAGAGCCTGTCTCGAAAAATATGAAAGAGTCTCCGGCCAACAAGTCAGCCTCGCCAAGAGTAATTTCTATATTGCCGAGGCCCATGAACACTGGGCAAACTCGATCCAGGCGGAAGGAGGCTTCTCTAGAGGGGCCTTTCCTTTTCTCTATCTCGGTGTCCCTATCTACCGTGGTGTCAAGCGCACGGACATGTTCCTCTTTCTACGGGAAAAGATTGCAAGAAGGACCTCAGGATGGGCACACCGTCACCTATCCTTTGGAGGAAGGCTTACGTTGATTAAGAGCACTCTTGAAGCGATCCCCTTGCACATCTTTCAAGCCGTCGAGCCCACGGCCGGTACCCTCAAGCAACTTGATCAACAAATGGCCCGATTCTTTTGGGGGTCTACGAATGAAAAGAAGCGGACCCATTGGATTGGATGGGAACAAATGTGCCGGCCCACGGATGAAGGAGGCCTTGGGATCCGAAAAACTATGGAGGTCCTCCACGCTTTCAATATCAAACTGTGGTGGCGATTTCGGGAGCAAAACTCCCTTTGGGCAAGATACATGATGGCAAAATATTGCTCCAACTCCACACCGCTCACCTTGAGATTGCCGAGCAGGAGTAGCCCTACGTGGAGAAGGCTCTCAAGAGCATGGCCCCTCGCGCAACCGCACATGAGATGGCTAGTGGGACAAGGGGACATCTACTTCTGGGATGACATTTGGCTTGGCAATAGCCCTCTGAGGGAACTTAGCCTTGATGATAGGGGAAGACCAACCACCCGGGTCTCGGAGTTCATTACAAATGGTGGTTGGGATGTGCCCAAGCTTCAACTCCTTCACAATCAGGCCGGCCTCCCTCAGCATGTTTTCGATGGCATCATTAATACACCGATCCTCCATGACGAACAGGATATCCCGAGGTGGAACCTCTCTAAGCACGGGGAATTCACGGTGGCTTCGACATGGGACACACTTCGAGGACGAAACCCGATCATCCATGGTTTGGGGGACGTTTGGAAGGTAGGCCTCACCAACTCAATAGCCATCTTTATCTGGAGGCTTCTCTCCAATCGGGTGCCGGTTGACACGAAACTTCAGTGGCGGGAGATTGAGCTAGCTTCTAAGTGCCAATGCTGCCCCCACAGACCGAACACTGAGTCACTCCAACACCTCTTCATCCAGGGATATGGAGCTCGCAGAGTATGGAGTGAGTTCGACGGCTGGTTCACAGGCCCGTTCCCATGCATCCATATCAATGACACAATCCCTACGAGAATCGAAGTGTGGGCGCGAAGGTGCCAACAGCCGAACAAGAAACATCTTAGCCGAGCCACTCCATACCTCATCCTTTGGTTTATTTGGTCGGAGAGAAACAGGAGCCGCCACCAAGGCACACAGTTTAAACCACAAAACGTGGTATGGCAGGTCCACATGTTCATTCGAAATGCTATGTCTAATGGAAGCTTGAAGCCGAAACATTGGAAGGGAGTTAAACTTGGAATCAATATTCCTCAACAAGCGGCGGCAATCAGGGCGCTACCCCTAGCCATGGCAATCAAATGGAACCCCCCGGATCAGCCGTGGATAAAGCTCAACACGGATGGCTCCTATAATGAAGCGAACGGCAGTACAGGGGCTGGCGGGATTATTCGAGACCACTCGGGTAAGATGCTCGTCGCCGTCAGCACACCCCTTGAAGCCCACTCGGCGTTAGAAGCGGAGCTGTTGGCCATGATCCACGGGCTAAATATAGCCAAGGAATACGGCCTACCAATCTGGATTGAGTCAGATGCAGAGCAAGCAATCAAATTGGTCAATGGGACGGGATGGGGGCCGGCACTCGCTCGGCAAGCGGTGGCGCAACTAACCATTCTCAAACGCCAACTCAAATTCCGAGCCACCTTCATACACAGGGAGGGGAACAAAGTGGCGGACTTCCTTGCGAAAATGGGGCTAGTCCAAGACAGTGGCCTACGAATGCACTACAACTCAGCACCGAGAGAACTATTGGACTTGGTTAGATTGGACGAGATGGGAGTGTCGCACATCCGAAACCTAGACGGGGACGGGCATCAAAGTTGATCATGAGACGACGGGAGACAATAGTGACTAGCTTTGTGGTTAATTGTTTTTTGGAAAGGAGTATGATGAGGTCCGAACCTTGTGGGATCGGACCGCATACTACTCTTGATTTTGTTACGGCACACCACTTTTGGGTGTGGCCACGCCTTGTAATTATCTCTTGTGGAAATATAGGGATGAGGGACCCACGAACCCTCCACCGTAGAGGTGTTTGATTAAAAAAAAAAAAAAAAAAAAAAAAAAAAAAAAAAAAAAAAAAAAAAAAAAAATCTTCACCTTGTCCCCCTCAGAATAAATTTGGAGGGTGCACACTTTATCCACTTGAGATTCCCACTCCAAGTAGGCTTTGGGGTTGAACTTGCAATGGAATTCAGGTAGGTTATGCTTCAAGGTCATGGTACCTATCTCTTCTAAACCTATCCCCATAAGGTTCCATCCCCCCATATTTATTTCCTCCCCCAAAACGACCATACCCCCCGTTTCCCCCTTCAAACCGTCTATTGGCTCCATTACCTCCCCCAAACCGTCCATTCTCCATGTGGTTAACTCTATCTCTAACATTCCTCCCTTGCCATCCCTCATACATCTCCTCTTCCACAACCTCCTACGGGACCGCATTGGGTATAACATTACCCATAGGAGTGGGAGGCCTCGTCCTCCGTTCTTCCTACGAGGCATTGAACTCCTAAAATAAGGTGTTTTAGAAGGCTCGTGTGGACCTTCAGACGCTTGGATATCTTGTTGGAGATCACGTCTAAGATCTGCCAACATTTGAGCCATTAAGCTTGCAAGGTCCCCCTCGGTGGTAGGATGGCTCAAGTTTGTCTCCTCCCCTTCCGCACTTGTCCCCGCCATTTTGTTGGACCGGGTGCGAGGAGGCATAGATTAAATTCCTGCAATAAGAAAAACACTAAGGACTAGCCCAAGTGTGGTTAGTGAAAAATAAAGAAAATAAGATTTAAGAAGGTGGCCTTAACCAAGATGTCCCAACCCCCCAAAAGTCACTCCCCAATATCACTCGGAAGAAGGTTTAGAGTATAGTAATAGGTGGTTTCACTCACACTCGCAACTCCAATTCCATGTTTTAGGTGCTTGGGGAGGATCAATCAAGGTATACCTCTTGGAAAACAAAAATCAAGAAGGCATAACACATAAACACATATTAGCAAGTTGCAAGTAGGTTCAAGGCCTTAACCAAAACACACACAAGCCATATATGAAAGCTGGAAATGTAGTAAACATGGACTGAGCTTTAGGAAATTTTTTTGTATGGTTCCCCAACCTCAAAATAGCTGAAAATTTGTGTATAGCTTCACTTTTGAGTGTAATTCAAAGATAAAATAGCTCCAACAAGACAGATTATGATATAAGGTATGATGTTTTCACTTTTCCCCCATCTATGCAAAAATAGGACACATATATTCAATCGATCAGATCGATAAGAAAACGAATGTATTTTTAGCTGATTTTTTGTTGGCACGTAGCAATCATATCACGGTAACTTCATGTAAAATTACTAGGCTCTAGATACCAAATGATATAGATCCATGTATATCATAATCCATTAACCCAAGGAAAACCCAATTGTAGATGCTTGATCCATATTTTGGTGAAGTAGATTTTCAATTTATCAAAATAAACAAAGGCAAATCATAGATCCAACAAGAAATCATGAATCTAAGATGAAACAAGAAAGATTAACATTGGATATTGTGGAAATTGGAATACAAAGTCATTGATGAAGCAAGCTAAGGCACTTGCAACATAACTAACATGCATTAATTGCTAGATCTTCAAGGCAACCAAAATCCTCAAAGCAAAACTCTACTTGATCCATACTTCACTAAGAATTGATAAACCAAGCAACCTAAATCTAGGAATTGGATGAAAACCATCTTCAAGAGGAACAGATCTCTCAAGTATATGATTTCAGCAAAAACTAAAGAAACATCGGGTGGAATGCTTCTTCCTTCAAATTTCAGCAAGTTCTGCATTGCGGGCTCCCCGTTCTTCCGGACTCCTCCAGCATGGCCTTTTGCACAAAAGTAGAGAGCCCCTCCCGTAGTCGATTCACCATGGACCTCGTCGTCGCGCCTCCACGTGGGGTCGTATCATATCAACTCCACCAAACTTACATTTTTGTTTGTCCTCAAACAAAACAATAAAGAAACAAAAGTAGACGCATGGAATGCACAAGGACTAGAAGTCATAATTGCCTCAAAGTATGAAAAAGATAAATCAAACATAAATTAATGCAATCAAATCAAGCAAGGCTTATTAGTGCACTTTCATTACTAGCTCGTGGAACACTTTGAATTCATGCACTCACATGTGGCAAACTTCCAAAGATGGGAAGTGTTCTCTTACTCTAAAAGTGTATAAGGTAATGTGTATAAGCACTTAAATCATGCATTACCATAGGGTTGCTCAAAGTGTAATCCCTCCTCTACTAGATGTGATTAACCATCAAAAGTCCAAAAGGTCTTTATTTTTGGTTGTAATATAGGCTCTTTGGTAGGTGAGGAATATTTGGCCAAAAAGGGGCTAAAAATAAAATTCCCAAGTAGAGTAAAATAGACTCTACTTTTCTTATAAACCCAAGACACTATCGACAATTTATTCATCCTTCAACTCACATTCCCAAACCTTTGATTTTTCTATCTTTTTCCACACAACCTTTCTTTCTTTTTCTTTTCTATTTTCATAGGCATCCTTTCGATATTAAGCACACTTTGAATTTTTTCTATTTTCACAACTTGCACTTTTATACTTTAAGCACACTACTTTTCACTTTATATATTTTCCCCTTATTTCTCCAATTCCTTCACAGAAGATAAAACAAAATAACTATACTAACCGAAGGAATTGTTCCAATTGATTTGGTTTCCAAAGAATAGGCTAAGTGGAGGGGGCTAGGAAAGCGATCGAAAACACGAATAGAATGCGGATCAAGTTATATGGAGTGATAACCGAACCGATTGGATCAGTTAGCAAATGTCGTTGCCATTTAATTAATGCACTCTAGCTCTCGCCCTTTCCTCCTTGCCAAAGTAATTTATAATTCCCAATTTTGCACAACTTTAACAGTAAAGCGGCAAGTTCGGGTTCGATCCCACAGGGAAGTTGGTGTGTCGAGTGTGTGAGTAGTGAACAGGGTTTTTTTTTAATCAAACACCTTTACGGTGGAGGGTTCGTGGGTCCCTCATCCCTATAAATAAAAAAGGAGCAGATTACAAAGTTGTGGCCACACCCAAAAGTGATGTGCCAACACAAAAAATAGGAGTAGTAGGCGGTCCAGGGCCTGTGCTCGGACCTCATCATACTCCCAACAGTAATCCTTTTTTTTTTTTTTTTTTTTAATTGAACACCATTACGGTGGAGGGTTCGTGGGTCCCTCATCCCTATATTTCATCAGAAATATTGTACAATGCAAGGCTACACCCAAAAGTGATGTACCGAGATAGACAAATTCGGAGTAGTATGCGGTCCGGTTCCACAAGCCCGGGCCTGGACCTCATCATACTCCCTTCCTGAAACGAAATACAATTGAGCAAAAACTAAGACAAAGACCCGTCTATCCATTGTCCTCTTCTTCCAATCTGATATTTGGCACTCCCAGCCGTTCAAGGCGGACCATAGCGGTTAAAAGCCTAGGAGCGGCCTCAATATTGACTTCATGATATTGCGTCGATTCCTTTCCCAATTTAGCCAGGTATTCGGCCACCTTGTTGCTCTCCGGGTGGACATAGTTGAGTTTGAACTTACCCTCCTTCATAATGCCTTGGACTCGCACCATTGTGTGTCGACATGCCGCCGGCCCCCAATCCCTTGATTCAATAGCTTTTTTAGCCTGATGTGAACTTAACTCTACCCATATCAGTGCGCCTCGCCTCTCGGCAAATGCCATACCTCGGAGTGTGGTATCGAGCTCGGCCTCAAGCTCGGAGTGTGCATCGATGGGCGTATAGAAAGCCCCCACCATATTGCCGAGATGGTCTCGGATGATCCCACCTCCGCAGGCTCTGTCCGTTGTCGCATCGTATCTGCCCATGACGTTTAACTTGAGCCATGGTGCATCCGGGGGGTGCCATTTGATAGCCACGGCCCTTCTAGTTGGTTCCTTCGGCCGAGGAGGGGAAAGTGTTAACCCCTCAAAACGAACATCCTTGAAGTGTTTCGCCCGTGCTCGCCCACTTTCCACCAGTTTCTGGACATATAGCCTGACTTGCCAAACCACGTTATAGGCCCTAAAGCAAACCCCATTGTGTCGGCTATTATTCCTCTCCGCCCACAAGTACCAGAGGATGATGCAGGGGAGAGTCCGGGCCATGTGGTCCTTTGTGGGCCGGTTGATTCTCTTAGCCCAAGTTTCGAGTCTAGATGGAATGGAGTCCGAAGGTCGGAGGGGGTGGCTCGCCCCATCAAACCATTCATCAAAGAGCCTCCAAACCATGCTTGCCCCTCGTCCATTAATAAAAAGGTGTTGAATGGATTCTATCCCCGGCTGCCTAGGGCAGCATTGGCATTTTGAAGCCAAGGAGATGTGCCTCCATTGTAGCTTTGCGTCGACCGGTATCCTATTCGAAATTAGCCTCCACATGAAGACCGAGATTGTTGTTGAGATGCCACCGTGCCAGATGTCTCCAAGAGCCGGGATACGAGGCCTTCGAGCTCTGTTCGAGTCCCATGCCGAGGACAGAGAGAAATTTTCGTCTCGAGACAAAGTCCACCTTGGGACATCGGGGCAATTAGGGAGGATAGGGGTGCTCATGATGGCCTCAGCCACGTGAAGCGGCATGCCTGTTTGGTTGCATGTGGTTCCGACCTTAGCCCCATCCCACTGTCCATTCGTCCAAAACTCCGCCACCCTTGTCGTAGGTTCACCCCTTGTGTCTAAGCAAAGATCTCTGATTGGTCTATCCCCGAGCCAGATGTCGTCCCAAAACAGGGCTCTTCCATCACCAATGATCCAGCGAATGTTTGGCTGGGCCAGGGGCCAAGCGGCCGCGAGACGTCGCCATGTCGGGCTGCTCCTACCCGAGTTCAGCCGAGCCAGAGGTGATTTTGAGGCACAATACTTGCTATACATGTGTGAGGCCCATAAGGAAGTTTGCTCTCTAAAGCGCCACCACAATTTGACGTTGAAGGCCTTCAAGACGTCCTCAAATTTCTGAATCCCGAGACCTCCTTCCGTTGTGGGGAGGCAAATCTGTTCCCAAGCAATCCAGTGTGTACGTCGTTTACCCTCCACAGTGCCCCAGAAGAATCTCGCCAGTTGTTGCTCCAAGAGCTGAAGTGCTCCTTTTGTTGGTTCGATCGCTTGGAACACATGTATTGGGATGGCCTCGAGGGTACTCTTAATCAAGGTCAACCTGCCCCCGAAAGATAGGTGTCTGTGAGCCCACCCCGAAATTCTCCTCGAGATTTTCTCTTGGAGGAAGAGAAACATGTCGGTCCTTTTGGCACCTTTGTAGATAGGTACGCCAAGATAGAGGAAGGGGAATGTACCTCGAGTAAAACCACCCTCCGTTTCAACCGTACCCGCACAACTACCGTTAGTCTCAGTAATGTAAAAATTGCTCTTCGATAGGTTGATCTTCTGCCCTGAGACGGCCGAGTAATCATCTAAACAAGCTCTAACCCGTTGGATAGGTTCCTTGGCCGCCTGCGTAAATATAACAATATCATCAGCGTAAGCCAAATGACTAACCTCGGAACTTGTCCGTGTAGACTGGAAGGTCATGTCCTTCTTCCCCAAAATGAGCTTATCCAACGCCCTTGATAGATATTCCGCTGCAATAATGAACAAGGCTGGGGAAATAGGATCCCCTTGTCGCAAGCCACGAGTGGATTTGAAGAAGCCCGCCGGTGCACCATTGATTAGCACCGAGAACCAACAATATCCAATGCATCTTCCAATGAGACTAAGAAACGTCTCCGGAAATCCCATACGGCGCATGACTTGGATCAAGAAAGGCCATTGTAACCTATCATAAGCTTTTGCCATATCAATCTTGATTGCAACGTTTGGCGCGGGCCTCTTTCTATATAACTCGTGAAACATTTCTTGAGCTAAGAGGACGTTGTCATTAAGAAGCCTTCCTTTAATAAAACCACTTTGGTTCGGGGATATTACCTTAGGGAGGACGGGAGCCAGCCTTGAGGCAAGGATTTTAGTGATGATCTTATTTGAAACATTGCAAAGGCTAATTGGTCGATAGTCCGACCAAGATACCGGGTTATCCTTCTTTGGTAGTAACACTATCATTGTTGCGGTGATGCTTCGTGGGAGAAACGCCCCGTTGAAGAATAGTATAACCGCATCCCCCACATCCCGGCCAATGATATCCCAACAACTGTGATAGAAGGACGCGGTGTACCCGTCGGGACCCGGTGTGCTATCGGCCGAAATGCTCCAAACCGCCCGTTTAATCTCCTCTTCATTGGGGGGGGGGGGGGTAGCGAGGCTCTCCAGGTCCGAGGCCAGTGGATGTCGCCGAATCAAGTTTAAATCTGGATCGACCAGAGGGAGAGCCGATGGTGCAAGTAACTCTTGAAAGAAGTTAGACGCCGAGTCCTTGATCTCTCTCTCTCGTCTGTAATGGTTCGGTCTCCCGCAAGTATGCCACGGATTCGAAGACGGGCTCTCTTTTGTTTGACCCAACTTTGATAGAACTTCGTATTTCTATCCCCCTCCTTGATCCACCGTACCGCTGCCCTCTGTCTCCATAAGTCCTCCTCCATTTTTAGTAAAAGGATGTAGTCCGCAATTGCCTTATTTACTCGGCATCTATTGGTTGGGGACGCATCAGCTTTGAAGGCTTGCTGGGCCTCTACTATAGTTACCTCGGCCTCTTTAAGGTTGGATTGGAGGTTTCCAAAAGTTGCTCTATTCCACTCTTTAAGGACTTTCTTAAGCCTTACGAGCTTGATTTGCAAGTTAAGTAGTCCTCCGGCCTCGGTGGGTTGGCTCCAACTGGATTCCACGACTCCTCTAAACCCCTCGTGTCTCAACCACATGTTCTGGAATCAGAAATTCCTACCTTGCTCCCGTGTCACCTCTGTTTTACACCGAACCAGGATGGGACCGTGATCCGAGGTGACGTGAGGAAGGTTCGTAATCCTCGTTGTCTCGAAAACGCTCGTCCACTGCTCATTTATGAAGACTCTGTCAAGCCTCTCAAAAAGATTGTTCTTTGCCCAGGTAAAAGGTGCACCATCGAAGCCCACATCGACCAGTTTACAATCTTCCATTGCTTCCGCGAAGTCCAACATCTCCGCTTGCCTGTTAGACTCGCTCCCGGACCTATCTCGTGGGTTAAGAATGGTGTTGAAGTCCCCTCCAATAATCCACGGCCGACTCTCCAAGTTGTCCGCAAGGTCTCGCAATTTTTCCCAAAGTGGGTATCTTTCCGAGCGAGTACACTTAGCATAGATAGCCGTGACCGCCACTGGTTGGCTGCATGCCTCCGAGCGAAGGATACCGTGGAGCGCTTGCTCGGAGTCATCCATAACCTCAAAGTCAACTCCCTCTCTAGAAAAGATCCAAATTTTCCGGGCCGTGTTAGTGCCTTTGAAGTTGAGTCCGAATAGCTTCGAATACAACTCCGGGTTTGGCGCGGTGAGTGGTTCCATTATTGCCATGAAAGAAATATTATGAACATTAATTAATCTTTTGATAACGTTGCGGGACGAAGTTTTCACATTACCCCGCACGTTCCAAAACAAAAGGTTACAAGACATAATTAATTGGATGAGGACTTACCCGAGCGGGATGGAGACCGCCCTGCTACATCCGTCTTCCGATCATTTTTGTGCTTTGAACTCTCGCCGAGGCAAGAGGCTACCTCCTCCCCCGTGTTCAGGATTGGGGCCACCACAATTTCCATTCCAATCACATCATCTTCCTCGAGATGATCCGTTTCATAGGCCTCTTCCTCCATGAGTGCATGATATTTATTAATGCTCATGAAGTGATCTAGGTCCCCCTCGGGTGCCCTCGACCCTTCTTCCTCTTGACTCCTCGCCGGGTTGCCTCGTTTGATTGGAGAGGAAGGTCCGCTTGAAGCCTTGCGTGCGGGTCGGCCACGAGGTTGCCAACTCCCGTCCCCCTTAAAGCTCGACCATTCGGTCCCCTTGTGAGAACCTCCTCCACGCCCATTAGGTGTGAAATAAGACGGGTCCTGGTCGTGTCTCTCTCCCCATTGTCTTGGTTCAAGGACCTCCGGGATGCATGTGTTCGGGTAAGAACCATCCTCTTGAGCAACCGAGACCAAGGCCGAAGGAGAAGATTTTTTGCTTACCTCCTCCTTTTCCGGTCGATGCCATTCCGTGACAACCTTGTTTCCCTTATGTTGAGACGATTTTCCTGCCGTATTGTGACTTGTCTCCGAGTTCCTCTTCGCTAACGGGACGTTGTAGTTCCGCTTTGGCGGCTTCTTCTTATTACCCGAAGCATAACATGATGAGGCCGCATGACCCACATGCCGGCACTCCGAACAAAATGCCGGAATCTTATCCCATTTTATGTTTTGGATGGACACCCTACCGCACATATCCAAGATAATTTCCTCCGGAACCGGTTTGGTGATATCAATCTCCACGCAAATTCTTGCAAACGATAACCTCGACTTATTAGCCGTTGCACGATCAATTTGGATCGGATTTCCTAGGAGTTTTCCAATCGCAAACAATGCCGAATGATCATAGAGATGGATAGGAAGACCAATAAGATTACACCATATGGCTGCTATCGGTGACTCGCAATAAACATCGAAATCCGGAGTCCACTTGAAGACTCGCATTGGGTGTCTATCCACATACCACACCGGGGTATCCTTCGGACCATTAAGCATCCTCGCATAGTCATTAAGATCATCAAGTTGTATTAGCACATGTTTTGCGTTAATATATTTCCAATTCCAACCTCTAACGAACTTCATATTGTCTAAAGCTTTTTGTATTTGACTAGAGGCCGGAATGGAATGTGAAAACTTACCTACAATAGCAAACCCCAACGTGTCGGCCAATTGTTGTGTCTCGCTTCCGGAAAAATAGATCGACGGGACGCCATTGCTCGACGAAGCGAACCCCATGTTTTTTATCTTCTCCGGCTCAAAAATGTGATGGCCTTTCGGGTCCGGTTGGTTGCTAAGGATATCCGCCATCGACGGTTGTGGTTGCGGCCCTCTTTCCTTGTTCGGATTGAAAAGAGAGCCTTTGCCGAGCATGTGAGGCCCCCCCTGAGATCCCTTCTCCACCTGATTCGGCACCCCATGTTGAACTGCACCGGACGGGTCTTGCCCGTGTCTCGGCCTTCCCTTCAATGAAGACGCCTCCCCTGTTTCGAAAGTGCTACATAATTTCTTGGTTCGGCCCCTTTCGAGAGGAGGGAAGTGCTCGAGATACTCCTGGGTCGGAACAAGGCTTCTAGCGTGCTCAGCGGTTGGTTCGGCGTAATGGGACACGACCCCAATAATTGCTTGGGCCCTATTCGAACCTCGCGTATTGCCGGCGTCAAAATGTTGGAGGGGTTGTGAGGAAATCCGGTCCAAGTCCTCGGCGGAATCGAGGTTAGCTAGGTGCAAGAGGGATTGTTTTGGCTGCATATGTGGCTCCTCCATGCAACAATCACGTGAGCCAAGGATTGGGAATGAGACCAATTGCCTTTCCTCAATGAAACTTGTCTTTATTGCCAAATCCGGAAAGTTGACTATAGTACCTTTTGTATGTTTTGTTTCCACACCCCCCAAGCAAGCTAGCTCCCTAGGATGTACCATCTCATCAGCCCCCATAGCAACGGTCATATTATCGCCGCCTGAAGGTTGCGCCGTCGCCGGAGCCGGCGTGGAGTCGGGGTTCAAAGGTTCCAGCCGTTCGGGGAATTCCAACTCTTGGGGTTCCGGGTTACCTACCTCGAAAGGACCCTCCTCACCACCAGTTCCGTCCTTTGGAGGCTCGGAGTAGAGAACAATCTCCTTGCCGGTCAGCATCACTTCTTCCGGCGACTTCTCCTTCAACCGGTCCTGGCTACCTTCGCTACCTTGACTTTCCGCGCATCCCACCACCCCGTCAAGCTCTTCCATAAGATTTTTCTTGAGGCCGCTTGTCCGAATCCCCTCCCCGTCGTCGTCTTCGGCAAAAGATTTCTTGACGTCCGGTTTTGCCGACGGGGACGGAGACGCGTTGAATCGTTTCCTTCCGTTACCTTTCATCACCGGCCGCGGAGTGGATTTCCTCATTTTTAGCCGGTCTCCTACACTCCGGCGGACCTCCTTTTTGCACGCCGTCGCACTTGTAATGGTGTCGCCGGCGGATTGGAACAAGGTTCTCGTTGCATCACTTTCATCGGCAGCCGAATCGTCCATGGTCGACGTCCGGCTCCCCGCGTGTGGCTGGGTGGTTCCGGTTATCTTGTCCGACGGGAAAACCGCCCACCTCCGTTGGAGCAGACGTTCAAAGAGGCCAAGGTGGGATTGTAGAGAGAAGGAGGAGCCTCTCTCTCTAAAAAAGTATTTTTTTGGTATTCCCAACAGTAATCCTATCACAAGGTCTAACCAAATCAAACCTATTACAAATCTTACAAAGCCAATCATACCAAAAAATCTCCAGAATAAATTAGTCGAGCCAATCACAAGCAAACCTCTTCTAACTTCTTTCTTCGGTTTGGGCTCGGGCATTAGGGATCCCCATCTCTTCCTGCCTATCCATTGTCGTCTTCTTCCAAGCGGATGTCCGGCACTCCAAGCCGTTCAAGGCGAACCATGGCAGTTAGTAGCCTAGGAGCGGCCTCTATATTTACCTCTTGATGATGCGGCGATTCCTTTCCCAATTTAGCTAAGTACCCGGCCACCTTGTTGCCTTCCGGATGAACATAGTTGAGTTTGAACTTACCCTCCTTCATAATGCCTTGGATTCGTACCATTGTGTGACGACATGCTGCCGGTCCCCAATCCCTTGACTCAATAGCTGCCCTAGCTTGATGTGAACTTGACTCTACCCAGATGAATGCGCCTCGCCTCTCAGGAAAAGCCATACCTCGGTGAATGATTTCGAGCTCGGCCTCTAGCTCGGAGTGTGCACCAATCGGCGTATAGAAAGTCCCCACCATATTACCGAGATGGTCTCGGATGATCCCACCTCCACTGGCTCTGTCTGTTGTCGCATCGTATCTGCCCATGACGTTTAACTTGAGCCATGGAGCATCCGGGGGTTGCCATTTGATAGCCACGGCCCTTCTTGTTGGTTCCTTCGGCCGAGGGGGGGGGGAGTGTTTTTTTTTTTTTTTTTTTTTTTTTTCAAACACCGTCATGGTGGAGGGTTCGTGGGTCCCTCATCCCTATATTTCAACAAGGCAATTAAACAGAACTTGGCCACACCCGAAAGTGGTGTGCCACCAACATTACAAGAGTAGTATGCGGTCCGATCCAACATGGTTCGGACCCCATCATACTCCCTCAAACACCACGAGCAGTTACACAGAGCTACAGAGTAGGGAAACAGAGCAAGAAGCAAGTGAAAACAAATCTAGTCCCCGTCCCTTCCTAGGGTACGAACATGTGAAAGACCCATTTGATCCATGCGGACGAGGTCCGCAAGCTCTCTCGGCACCGAGTCTTGTTGCATTTGTTGGCCTCTATCTCTCCCTAGTCCCATTCTCGCAAGGAAATCCGCCGCCTTGTTTCCCTCCCGGTGAATGAAGGTGGCACGGAATTTAAGTTGACGCTTAAGAAGGATCAGATGCGCCATGGCTTCCCGGGCTAGCGCCGGTCCCCATCCTGCCCCATTAATCAATTTGATAGCTTGTTCGGCGTCTGATTCGATCCAAATAGGGAGGCCAAATTCCTTGGCGATGTTCAGCCCGTGGATCATTGCCAACAATTCCGCCTCCAGAGCCGATTGTGCTTCAAAAGGTATGCAAAAGGCCACAAGCATTTTACCCGAGAAATCGCGAATGACTCCTCCCCCTCCTGCTTTGTTGATCGCTTCATTGAAGGAACCATCCGTATTCACTTTAATCCAAGGGGGGTCCGGTGGCTCCCATTTGATCGCCATGGCGAGAGGCAACGCCCGAATGGCTTCCGCTTGTTGAGGGATGTTAATACCAAGTTTAACTCCTCGCCAGTGCTTCGGCTTCAGGCACCCGTTTGCCATAGAATTCCGGATGTACATGTGGACCTGCCATATTACATTGTGGGGTTTAAATCTTGTATCTTGGTGTCGGCTCCTATTCCTCTCCGACCAGATGAACCATAGGATGAGGTAGGGCATGGCTCGGCTAAGGTGCTTCCTATTCGGCTGATTGCATCTTTGCATCCAAACTTCAATTCTCGTTGGGATTGTGTCATTGATTGAGAGGCGGGGGGATGTACCTTCAAACCATTCATCAAATTCTCTCCATACTCTACGGGCTCCGAATCCCTGAATGAAGAGGTGCTGGAGGGACTCAATGTTCGGTCGAATTGGGCAGCATTGGCACTTAGAGGCTAGCGCAATCTCCCGCCATTGAAGTTTTGTGTCAACCGGCACCCGATTGGAGAGTAGCCTCCAGATAAAGATGGCTATTGAGTTGGTGAGTCCCGCCTTCCAAACATCCCCCAAACCTTGGATGATCGGGTTTCGCCCTCGGAGTGTGTCCCATGTCGAAGCCACCGTGAATTCCCCATGCTTAGAGAGGTTCCACCTAAGGATATCCTGTTCGTCATGGAGGATCGGTGTATTAATGATGCCATCGATAACATGCTGAGGAAGGCCGGCCTGATTGTGAAGGAGTTGGAGCTTGGGCACATCCCAAACACCATTTGTAATGAACTCCGAAACCCGGGTGGTTGGTCTTCCCCTATCATCAAGGCTAATTTCCCTCAGAGGACTATTACCAAACCAAATGTCATCCCAGAAGTAGATGTCCCCTTGTCCCACTAGCCATCTCATGTGCGGTTGCGCGAGGGGCCAGGCTCTTGAGAGCCTTCTCCACGTAGGGCTACTCCTGCTCGGCAGTCTCAAGGTGAGTGGTGTGGAGTTGGTGCAATATTTTGCCATCATGTATCTTGCCCAAAGGGAGTTTTGCTCCCGAAAGCGCCACCAAAGTTTGATATTGAAGGCGCGGAGGACCTCCTTAGTATTTCGGATCCCAAGGCCTCCTTCTTCAGTAGGGCGGCACATTTGTTCCCATCCAATCCAATGGGTCCGCTTCTTCTCATTCGTAGACCCCCAAAAGAATCGGGCCATTTGTTGATCAAGTTGCTTTAGAGTACCGGTCGTGGGCTCGACGGCTTGGAAGATGTGCAAGGGGATCGCTTCAAGAGTGCTCTTAATCAACGTGAGCCTTCCTCCAAAAGAGAGGTGACGGTGTGCCCATCCTGAAATCCTTCTAGCAATCTTTTCCCGTAGGAAGAGGAACATGTCCGTGCGCTTGACACCACGGTAGATAGGGACACCGAGGTAGAGAAAAGGGAAGGCCCCTCTAGAGAAGCCTCCTTCCGCCTGGATCAAGTTTGCCCAATGCTCATGGTTTTCGGCGATATAGAAATTACTCTTGGCAAGGCTGACTTGTTGGCCGGAGACTCTTTCATACTTCTCGAGACAAGCTCTTAGCCGGCGCATAGGAGTTGCCGCCGCTTGAGTGAAGATAATTATGTCGTCCGCATAGGCTAGATGGCTGATCTCCATGCATCTCCGGGAGGCTTTGAACGTCATGTCCTTTTGGCCAAGGATGAGCTTATCTAAGGCTCGGGACAGGTATTCCGCAGCGATCACGAACAGAGCAGGGGAGATCGGGTCTCCTTGTCGAAGTCCTCGAGTTGATCTAAAGAAGCCCGAGGGTGCCCCGTTAACAAGAACCGAGAACCAGCAATAACCAATACACCTCTCCATAAGTGAAATCCATGAATCCGGGAATCCCATACGGCGTAAAACTTTGAAGAGGAAGGGCCATTGGACCCTATCATAGGCTTTAGCCATGTCAATCTTAACAGCCACATTAGGCGCTGGAGAGCATCTAGCAAGCTCATGGAACATTTCTTGAGCCAGTAGTGCGTTGTCGTTAAGGAGCCGGCCTTTGACAAACCCACTTTGGTTTGGGGAGATGACCTGTGGAAGGAAGGGGGAGAGTCGAGAGGTGAGTACCTTGGTAATGATCTTGTTTAAAACATTGCAAAGACTAATGGGTCGGTAGTCGGTCCATGACTCTGGCGAGGCCTTCTTTGGGATAAGGACAATGCTTGTGGCCGTGATGCTCCTTGGCAGGAAGGCCCCTCTGAAGAACTGTCTGATTGCTTCCACTACCTCCGGCCCCACAATGTGCCAGCAGGCTTGATAGAAAGTGGCCGAGAAGCCGTCGGGTCCGGGTGCACTATCTCCGGAAATGCAAAAGGTGGCACTCTTGACCTCATCCGCACTTGGGGCGTCTGCGATGCCAACGAACTGCTCGGCTGAGTGGACCTGCTGGATTAGGTCGAGGTCTGGATATTCAAGTGTCGGATTGTTGGGGGCAAGGAGTTGTTGGTAAAACTCCACTGCGGACTTTTTAATCTCGGCTTCCTCGGTGAGCTCCTGCCCATTAGCACTAATTGAGTGGATGCGGAGACGGACCCTCTTTTGTTTCACCCAGCTTTGATAGAACCGGGTATTTTTATCTCCCTCGGCAAGCCACCTCAAGGCTGCCTTCTGTCGCCAAAAATCTTCTTCCATTCTCAACAAAAGGATGTACTCTGCAATGTGTTTGTTGATTGCTGTCCTGTGATTCGGTGTCGGCCTTGCCTCGAAACTAGCTTGAGCCATAGCAATTTCTTCCTCCTTTTCCTTTAGGTTAGCATGGATGTTCCCAAAAACCTCTTTGTTCCACTCCTTAAGAGCCTTTTTAACTCTGGCCTGCTTGATTTGAATGTTTAGGAGTCCACCCGCCCCCGTGGGCTCCTCCCATGTTTTTTGCACTACAGCCATGAATCCTTCATGCCGGATCCACATGTTCTGGAACCTGAATGCCTTGGCTCCAGCGGATGTGTTCAGCTTCGTGCACCTTGCAAGAACTGGTCCATGGTCCGAGGCAACCCGGGGGAGATTCGTTACCCGGGTAGCCTCGAAGGTCTTAGTCCATTCCTCACTGACAAGCACTCTATCCAACCTTTCAAAAAGGCCATTCTTGGCCCATGTGAATGCCGCTCCATCAAATCCAGGATCAAGCAGCCTACAGGGAGTGTTAACCCCTCAAAACGGACATCCTTGAAGTGCTTCGCCCGTGCTCGCCCACTTTCCACCAGTTTCTGGACATATAGCCTGACTTGCCATACCACGTTATAAGCCCTGAAGCAAACCCCATTATGCCGGCTGTTGTTCCTCTCCGCCCACAAATACCAAAGGATGATGCAAGGAAGGGTCCGAGCCATGTGGTCCTTTGTGGACCGGTTGATTCTCTTAGCCCAAGCTTCGAGTCTAGATGGAATGGAGTCCGATGGCCGAAGGGGATGGCTCGCACCATCAAACCATTCATCAAAAAGCCTCCAAACCATGCTCGCCCCTTGTCCATTAATAAAAAGGTGATGAATGGATTCCAACCCCGGCTGCCTAGGACAACATTGGCATTTAGATGCCAAGGAGATGTTCCTCCATTGTAGTTTTGCGTCAACCGGTATTCTATTCGAAATAAGTCTCCACATGAAAACCGAGATTGTTGTTGAGATGCCACCGTGCCAGATGTCTCCAAGAGCTGGGATACGGGGCCGCCTAGCCCTGTTAGAATCCCATGCCGAGGACAGAGAGAAATTTCCCCCTCGAGACAAAGTCCACCTCGGGACATCGGGGCTGTCAAGGAGGATAGGGGTGCTCATGATGGCCTCAGCCACGTGAGGCGGCATACCCGTTTGGTTGCATGTGGTGCCAACCTTAGCCCCGTCCCACTTTCCATTCATCCAAAACTCTGCAACCCTTGTCGTGGGATCACCCCTTGTGTCTAAGCAAAGATCTCTGATTGGCCTATCCCGGAGCCAGATGTCGTCCCAAAACAGGGCTCGTCCATCACCAATGATCCAACGGATGTTTAGCTGGACCAGGGGCCAAGCGGCCGCGAGTCGTCGCCACGTCGGGCTGCTCCTACCTGAGTTCAGTCGAGCCAAAGGTGATTTTGAGGCACAGTATTTGCTATACATGTGTGAGGCCCATAAGGAGTTTTGCTCTCTAACGCGCCACCACAATTTGACGTTGAAGGCCTTCAGGACATCCTCAAATTTCCTAATCCCTAGACCTCCTTCCGTAGTGGGGAGGCAAATCTGTTCCCAAGCAATCCAGTGTGTACGTCGTTTGCCCTCCACAGGGGCCTAGAAGAATCTTGCCAGTTGTTGCTCCAAGAGCTTAAGGGCTCCTTTTGTTGGTTCGATTGCTTGGAACACATGTATTGGGATGGCCTCGAGGGTACTCTTGATCAAGGTCAACCTGCCCCCAAATGATAGGTGTCTGTGTGCCCAACCCGAAATTCTTCTTGAAATTTTCTCTCGGAGGAAAAGAAACATGTCGGTCCTTTTGACACCTTTGTAAATAGGTACGCCAAGATAGAGGAAGGGGAATGTACCTCTAGTAAATCCACCCTCCGTTTCACCGTGCCCGCACAGTCACCGTTAGTCTCGGTAATGTAAAAATTGCTCTTCGATAGATTGATCTTCTGCCCGGACACAGCCGAATATTCGTCTAAACAAGCTCTAACCCGTTGGATGGATTCCTTGGCCGCTTGCGTAAAAATAACAATATCATCAGCGTAGGCCAAATGACTAACATCGGAGCATGCGCATTTAGACTTGAAGGTCATTTCCATCTTCCCCAAAATTAGCTCATCCAACGCCCTTGATAGATATTCCGCTGCAATAATGAATAATGAAGGAGAGATAGGATCCCCTTGCCGCAAGCCACGAGTGGATTTGAAGAAACCAGCCGGTGCTCCATTGATTAACACCGAGAACCAACAATTCCAATGCATCTTCCAATGAGACTAAGAAATGTCTCCGGGAATCCCATACGGCGCATGACTTGGATCAAGAAAGGCGATTGTACCCGATCATAAGCCTTTGCCATATCAATCTTGATTGCAACGTTTGGCGCGGGCCTCCTTCTATATAACTCGTGAAACATTTCTTGGGCTAAGAGGACGTTGTCGTTTAGAAGCCTCCCTTTAATAAAACCACTTTGGTTCGGGGATATTACCTTAGGGAGGACGGGGGCCAGCCTTGAGGCAAGGACATTTGTGATGATCTTGTTTGAAACATTGCAAAGACTAATTGGTCGATAGTCCGACCAAGATGCCGGGTTATCCTTCTTTGGTAATAGAACAATCATTGTCGCGGTGATGGTCCGTGGGAGAAAAGCCCCGTTAAAAAATTGTATTACCGCATCCCCCACATCCCGACCAATGATATCCCAACAACTATGATAGAAGGACGCGGTGAATCCGTCGGTGCCTGGTGTGCTATCAGCCGAAATGCTCCATACTGCCCGTTTGATCTCCTCTTCATTGGGGGAAGTAGCGAGGCTCTCTAAGTCCGAGGCCTGTGGGTGTCGCCGAATCAAGTTTAAATCTGGATCGACCAGAGGGAGAGCCGATGGTGTAAGTAACTCTTGAAAGAAGTTAGACGCCGAGTCCTTGATCTCTCTCTCTCGTCTGTAATGGTTCGGTCTCCCGCAAGTATGCCACGGATTCGAAGACGGGCTCTCTTTTGTTTGACCCAACTTTGATAGAACTTCGTATTTCTATCCCCCTCCTTGATCCACCGTACCGCTGCCCTCTGTCTCCATAAGTCCTCCTCCATTTTTAGTAAAAGGATGTAGTCCGCAATTGCCTTATTTACTCGGCATCTATTGGTTGGGGACGCATCAGCTTCGAAGGCTTGCTGGGCCTCTACTATAGTTGCCTCGGCCTCTTTAAGGTTGGATTGGAGGTTTCCAAAAGTTGCTCTATTCCACTCTTTAAGGACTTTCTTAAGCCTTACGAGCTTGATTTGCAAGTTAAGTAGTCCTCCGGCCTCGGTGGGTTGGCTCCAACTGGATTCCACGACTCCTCGAAACCCCTCGTGTCTCAACCACATGTTCTGGAATTGGAAGTTCCTACCTTGCTCCCCTGTCACCTCTGTTTTGCATCGAACCAGGATGGGACCATGATCCGAGGCGACGCGAGGCAGGTTCGTGATTCTTGTTGCCTCGAAAACGCTCGTCCACTGCTCATTTATAAAAACTCTGTCAAGCTTCTCAAATAGGTTGTTCTTTACCCAAGTGAAAGGTGCACCGTCAAAGCACACATCGACCAGTCTACAATCTTCGATTGCTTCCGCGAAGTCCAACATCTCCGCTTGACTATTAGACTCGCTCCCGGACCTATCTCGTGGGTTAAGAATGGTGTTGAATTCCCCTCCAATAATCCACGGCCGACTCCCCAAGTTGTCCGCAAGATCCCGCAATTTGTCCCAGAGTGGATATCTTTCCGCACGAGTACACTTAGCATAGATAACCGTGACCGCCACAGGTTGGCTGCCTGCCTCCAAGCGAAGTATACCGTGGAGAGCTTGCTCGGAGTCGTCCATAACATCAAAGTTAACTCCCTCTCTAGTAAAGTTCCAAATTTTCCCCGACGTGTTAGCGCCTTTGAAGTTGAGTCCGAAAAACTTCGAATACAACTCCGGGTTTGGCGCGGTGAAAGGTTCCATTATTGCCATGAAAGAAATATTATGAACAACAATTAGTCTTTTGATAACGTTGCGGGACGAGGTTTTCACAATTCCTCGCACGTTCTAAAACAAAAGGTTATAAGACATAAGTAATTGGATGAGGACTTACCCGAGCGGGATGAAGACCGCCCTGTTACATCCATCTTCCGATCATTTTTGTGCCTTGAACTCTCACCGAGGCAAGAGGTTACATCCTCCCCCGTGTTCGGGATTGGTTGCACCACAATTTCCATTCCAATCACCTCATCTTCCTCGGGATGATCCGTTTCATAGGCTTCTTTCTCCATGAGTGCATGGTATTTATTAATGCTCATGAAGTTTCCTAGGTCCCCCTCGGGTGCCATCGATCCATCCTCCTCTTGACCCCTAGCCGGGGTGCCTCGTTTGATTGGAGAGGAAGGTCCGCTCGAGGCCACGCTTTAATTTGGGAGTTTTAACTACTGTTTTAATCTAGATAGAATTTAAACTAGCTAGATTGATCAACGGAATTCTAACTACTGGGTCAAGTGATTTGCAGGAAACAACAGAAAAGTAAATGCGCGGATTTAAAGCGAAAATAACTTGATTAAACTAAAAACTGATTACAGCGTGAAATTAAACTAAGCTAACACTTGGAGTCTAAGAAAGCTGTAAACTGAGAAGAATCTCAGCGGGAAACTTAAGTCACGTTAACACAAATGAGTATTCTGCAGCGCTCCCATTGGTCGCCCTTCTAATTAAGCTACCTAACTAAGCTAGAGAATTAAACTAAACTAAGGTAGAGAGCTGGACTACGCTAGATAACTATGCTAAACTAAACTAGGCGGAAAGTAAAGTGTCTCCCTTCTTCTTGTGGTGGCACACCCTCTATTTATAAGCTCGATTCGGCCTCCAGCTAGATAACGATCTTGTCAGGGAATATTCACTCATTCTGAGAATGAGCGACTCATCGATTGCTACGTGCTGTTCTTTTAGAATGTCTACGCTTTTTGGTAACAAATTCGTGACTCAGTTTCGTCCTTGCGTCTCATATTCCAGCACGTGTCTCCTTCTAGAACGTCGTCCTTGATAACAGGATGGTGCGTTGTATCCAGCTCATTTCCTCACGTGCTCTTCTTCCAGAAACCCGTGGTCCCCTCCTAACTGCTCGATCGCTCCCCCTTGATCAACTCCCCCGATTCTGAGCCTTTTATCGCCTTTGTACTTGCTTGGTCAGGTCGGCCTTGAAGCCTTGGTCAAGTGGTAATTCTGCACATTTAACACTTGTTTTGCGCGATAAACCGATCAAGTAGCATGTATTTCACCCATAAACCGATGCATGAAATAAGCCCTATCTAACTGCTCACACTTAAAACATACTTGTCCCCAAGTATAAAGAAAAAGAAAAGAAAAAGATAGGGCAAATTTCAGGCATGGTTTATTTATTTTTTTAAGTAAAAGAAAAGACGAAAAGAAAAACAAAACCTTAAGATAAAGACACGTATTCACATGTATGCATTAGACCGAATAATTTTCCAACAATCATACCCGAGGTCGAGGTCAATCTATTTTTCAGTAGCTTGTGTTCATTCTCTTTCGCCTTTGCTTGATCAAGGTGTCAGCTTGTCAAGATTGCTCAATTCAAGAAGCACTGTTGGATTCACTCAGTCACTCATTCCTCACCTAAGAAGTTAGGACTGTTCACTCGATGTTGCCATAAATTTAATACCTTGAATCGGACTGCACAAGATAATTCCTTAAGGTCATTGTTTTAAGGTTGTAACGAGGCTCAAGGTTAGTAACGTATTAGGGTGGGGTCCTAGGGGTTCTAAGTTCAAAAATAAAAAATAAAAAATTTTAAAGAAAAATCACATGAGTCAAAAAGCCAAAGATTTGCCTAGACTCGCTGGATCAGAATTGGGATATTTTTTTTTCTTTGGTGCTCCTTCTTGGTCAGATTTCGACCTTCAGCCTTATATTATTTTTTTTGCTTTTGATTTTCTGGGTCAGGTTACAACTATTTCCTGCCCTTTTTTTTATATGATCAATGATCAACCCGATTGTCTAACTTGATCAACTTGGCTGCCCCTCCTTTTTCTTGCTATCCCCTTTCGTTACCCTTGACAAACTCCATCTCTTTGACCCTCTTTCCTCATGTGATATGGAACTTTGAATTTGGTTTTAAGGCTTCAAAGAAAGGGGAAAGAGTGTATAAGCTCGAATTGGCTAACTCGGAACTCAAAATGCGGGGCTCAAGCCCGAGGTTGGGATGTCCCCGCCGAATGGGGGGAACCTTTCGCACCCCACCACCGAACCACCAACAACACGTGGGAACATGGAAGTGGAGTGGGGCTCCCCCAATGCGAGGCGCTCGGTTTCACCAGATTATCGAAGGAATCCGAGAGGAGGCGCGCGCCATGCTATGACAAGGGGGCGTGGGTTCTTTTCGGCAAAGAACCACATGAGCACTAACCAATATTACACTCTCATGGCGAATGGAGAATTTGATGTTGAGAATTGTGGGGATGTGGACGAAGACCCCATGGAGTTGTACGGGGGGGACGAGAGGTTTGGAGGCAACATTCCGGCCGACGACGCCGAGGAGGCCGCCCCGAACAAAGAGCAACACCGCATTGACTATCAAGGAGGGCCTTCATCCTCTTTGGGTACGCACCCTTCTTGTCAATGATGTCTTACAATTTCATGTTTTGGAACGTGAGGGGGATCGCGAACGCGCCCACTCAAAACGTTTTAAAAAGACTTATTAGTTGTCATAATGTTTTATTTCTTGCAATAATGGAACCGCTCACTCCCCCGGACCCGGACCGATTCTCCAAAGCCTTGGGGCTACCCTACATTGGTTCGAACACGAACGGGAAGATTTGGTTGTTTGCGGAAGAGGGGTCCACCTTTGATATTGAGGATGACTCGGAACAAATTCTTCACGGGCGCCTCAAGTCCCACCGCCTTGCTAGACCGGTGGCCATTTCAGCCGTGTACGCCAAATGCACAAGGGTCGAAAGACATCACTTATGGGACAAGATGAGGGAGATCGCCGGGCCTCTCGAGGGAACACCTTGGATCATCGGTGGTGATTTCAACACCATCCTATCACACCAAGACAGAGTCGGAAGTGATACCAACCGGCAAGCCGAGATGGTTGATTTTGCGGAGGCAACGGAAGACTGTAGGCTGCTTGATCCGGGATTTGATGGAGCGGCATTCACATGGGCCAAGAATGGCCTTTTTGAAAGGTTGGATAGAGTGCTTGTCAATGAGGAATGGACTAAGACCTTCGAGGCTACCCGGGTAACGAATCTCCCCCGGGTTGCCTCGGACCATGGACCAGTTCTTGCAAGGTGCACGAAGCTGAACACATCCGCTGGAGCCAAGGCATTCAGGTTCCAGAACATGTGGATCCGGCATGAAGGATTCATGGCCGTAGTGCAAAAAACATGGGAGGAGCCCACGGGGGCGGGTGGACTCCTAAACATTCAAATCAAGCAGGCCAGAGTTAAAAAGGCTCTTAAGGAGTGGAACAAAGAGGTTTTTGGGAACATCCATTCTAACCTAAAGGAAAAGGAGGAAGAAATTGCTGTGGCTCAAGCTAGTTTCGAGGCAAGGCCGACACCGAATCACAGGACAGCAATCAACAAACACATTGCCGAGTACATCCTTTTGTTGAGAATGGAAGAAGATTTTTGGCGACAGAAGGCAGCCTTGAGGTGGCTTGCCGAGGGAGATAAAAATACCCGGTTCTATCAAAGCTGGGTGAAACAAAAGAGGGTCCGTCTCCGCATCCACTCAATTCGTGCCAATGGGCAGGAGCTCACCGAGGAAGCCGAGATTAAAAAGTCCGCAGTGGAGTTTTACCAACAACTCCTTGCCCCCAACAATCCGACACTTGAAGATCCAGACCTCGACCTAATCCAGCAGGCCCACTCAGCCGAGCAGTTCGTTGGCATCGCAGACGCCCCAAGTGCGGATGTGGTCAAAAGTGCCACCTTTTGCATCTCCGGAGATAGTGCACCCGGACCCGACGGCTTCTCGGCCACTTTCTATCAAGCCTGCTGGCACATTGTGGGGCCGGAGGTAGTGGAAGCAATCAGACAGTTCTTCAGAGGGGCCTTCCTGCCAAGGAGCATCACGGCCACAAGCATTGTCCTTATCCCAAAGAAGGCCTCGCCAGAGTCATGGACCGACTACCGACCCATTAGTCTTTGCAATGTTTTAAACAAGATCATTACCAAGGTACTCACCTCTCGCCTCTCCCCCTTCCTTCCACAGGTCATCTCCCCAAACCAAAGTGGGTTTGTCAAAGGCCGGCTCCTTAATGACAACGCACTACTGGCTCAAGAAATGTTCCATGAGCTTGCTAGATGCTCTCCAGCGCCTAATGTGGCTGTTAAGATTGACATGGCTAAAGCCTATGATAGGGTCCAATGGCCCTTCCTCTTCAAAGTTTTACGCCGTATGGGATTCCCGGATCCATGGATTTCACTTATGGAGAGGTGTATTGGCTATTGCTGGTTCTCGGTTCTTGTTAACGGGGCACCCTCGGGCTTCTTTAGATCAACTCGAGGACTTCGACAAGGAGACCCGATCTCCCCTGCTCTGTTCGTGATCGCTGCGGAATACCTGTCCCGAGCCTTAGATAAGCTCATCCTTGGCCAAATGGACATGACGTTCAAAGCCTCCCGGAGATGCATGGAGATCAGCCATCTAGCCTATGCGGACGACATAATTATCTTCACTCAAGCGGCGGCAATGCCTATGCGCCGGCTAAGAGCTTGTCTCGAGAAGTATGAAAGAGTCTCCGGCCAACAAGTCAGCCTTGCCAAGAGTAATTTCTATATCGCCGAAAACCATGAGCATTGGGCAAACTTGATCCAGGCGGAAGGAGGCTTCTCTAGAGGGGCCTTTCCTTTTCTCTACCTCGGTGTCCCTATCTACCGTGGAGTCAAGCGCACGGACATGTTCCTCTTCCTACGGGAAAAGATTTTTTTTTTTTTTTTTTTTTTTTTTTTTTTTTTTTTTTATCAAACACCTCTACGGTGGAGGGTTCGTGGGTCCCTCATCCCTAAAATTCCAAAGGCGGTAATTACAAGGCGTGGCCACACCCAAAAGTGGTGTGCCGTAACAAATCAAGAGTAGTATGCGGTCCAATCCCACAAGGTTCGGACCTCATCATACTCTTTTCCAAAATACAATTAACCAAAAAGCTAGTCACTATTGTCTCCCATCGTCTCATTATCAACTTTAATGCCCGTTCCCGTCAAGGTATCGGATGTGCGACACTCCCATCTCGTCCAATCTAACCAAGTCCAACAGTTCTCTCGGTGCTGAGTTGTAGTGCATTCGTAGACCACTGTCTTGGACTAGCCCCATTTTCGCAAGGAAATCCGCCGCTTTGTTCCCCTCCCTGTGTATGAAGGTGGCTCGGAATTTGAGTTGGCGTTTATGAAGGGTTAGTTGCGCCACCGCTTGCCGGGCGAGTGCCGGGCCCCATCCTGTCCCATTGACCAATTTGATTGCTTGCTCTGCATCGGACTCAATCCAGATTGGTAGGGCGAGTTCTTTGGCTATATTTAGCCCGTGGAGCATGGCCAACAGCTCCGCCTCTAACGCCGAGTGTGCTTCTAGGGGTGTGCTGAAGGCGACGAGCATCTTACCCAAGTGGTCTCGAATAATCCCTCTAGCCCCTGTTCTACCGTTCGCTTCATTGTAGGAGCCATCTGTGTTGAGCTTTATCCACGGCTGGTCCGGGGGGTTCCATTTGATTGCCATGGCTAGGGGTAGCGCCCTGATTGCCGCCGCTTGAGGAATGTTGATTCCAAGTTTAACTCCCTTCCAATGTTTCGGCTTCAAGCTTCCATTGGACATAGCATTCCGAATGAACATGTGGACCTGCCATACCACGTTTTGTGGTTTAAACTGTGTGCCTTGGTGGCGACTCCTGTTTCTCTCCGACCAGATAAACCACAGAATGAGGTATGGAGTGGCTCGGCTAAGATGTTTCTTGTTCGGCTGTTGGTACCTTCGCGCCCACACTTCGATTCTCGTAGGGATTGTATCATTGATATGGATGCGGGGGGACGGGCCTGTGAACCAACCGTCAAACTCACTCCATACTCTGCGAGCTCCATGTCCCTGGATGAAGAGGTGTTGGAGGGACTCGGTATTCGGTCGGTGGGGGCAGCATTGGCACTTAGAGGCTAGCTCAATCTCCCGCCACTGAAGCTTCGTGTCAACCGGCACCCGATTGGAGAGAAGCCTCCAGATAAAGATGGCTATTGAGTTGGTGAGGCCTGCCTTCCAAACGTCCCCCAAACCATGGATGATCGGGTTTCGCCCTCGAAGTGTGTCCCATGTCGAAGCCACCGTGAATTCCCCATGTTTAGAGAGATTCCACCTCGGGATATCCTGTTCATCATGGAGGATCGGTGTATTAATGATGCCATCGATAACATGCTGAGGGAGGCCGGCCTGATTGTGAAGAAGCTGAAGCTTGGGCACATCCCAACCCCCATTAGTAATGAACTCCGAAACCCGGGTGGTTGGTCTTCCCCTATCATCAAGACTAAATTCCCTCAGAGGGCTATTGCCAAGCCAAATGTCATCCCAGAAGTAGATGTCCCCTTGTCCCACTAGCCATCTCATGTGCGGTTGTGCGAGGGGCCATGCTCTTGAGAGCCTTCTCCACGTAGGGCTACTCCTGCTCGGCAGTCTCAAGGTGAGCGGTGTGGAGTTGGTGCAATATTTTGCCATCATGTATCTTGCCCAAAGGGAGTTTTGCTCCCGAAAGCGCCACCAAAGTTTGATATTGAAGGCGCGGAGGACCTCCATAGTTTTCCGGATCCCAAGGCCTCCTTCATCAGTGGGCCGACACATTTGTTCCCAACCAATCCAATGGGTCCGCTTCTTCTCATTCGTAGACCCCCAAAAGAATCGGGCCATTTGTTGATCAAGTTGCTTAAGGGTACCGGCCGTGGGCTCGACGGCTTGGAAGATGTGTAAGGGGATCGCTTCAAGGGTGCTCTTAATCAACGTAAGCCTTCCTCCAAAGGATAGGTGACGGTGTGCCCATCCTGAGATCCTTCTTGCAATCTTTTCTCGTAGAAAGAGGAACATGTCCGTGCGTTTGACACCACGATAGATAGGAACTCCGAGGTAGAGGAAAGGGAAAACCCCTCTAGTGAAGCCCCCTTCCGCCTGGATCGAGTTTGCCCAATGCTCATGGGCCTCGGCAATATAGAAATTACTCTTAGCAAGGCTGACTTGTTGGCCGGAGACTCTTTCATACTTTTCAAGACAAGCTCTTAGCCGGCGCATAGGATTTGCCGCCGCTTGGGTGAAGATGATAATGTCGTCCGCATAGGCTAGATGGCTGATCTCCATGCATCTCCGGGAGGCTTTGTACGTCATGTCCTTTTGGCCGAGGATGAGCTTATCTAATGCTCGGGACAGGTATTCCGCAGCGATCACGAACAGAGCGGGGGAGATCGGATCTCCTTGCCGAAGTCCGCGAGTTGATCTAAAGAAGCCCGCGGGTGCCCCGTTAACAAGGACCGAGAACCAGCAATACCCAATACACCTCTCCATAAGTGAAATCCATGAATCCGGGAATCCCATACGGCGTAAAACTTTGAAGAGGAAGGGCCATTGGACCCTATCATAGGCTTTAGCCATGTCAATCTTTACTGCCACATTAGGCGCTGGGGCTGCATCTAGCAAGCTCATGGAACATTTCTTGAGCCAGAAGTGCGTTGTCGTTAAGGAGCCGACCTTTGACAAAACCACTTTGGTTTGGGGAGATGACCTGTGGGAGGAAAGGAGAGAGTCGAGAGGTGAGTACCTTGGTAATGATCTTGTTTAAAACATTGCAGAGACTGATGGGTCGGTAGTCGGTCCATGACTCCGGCGATGCCTTCTTTGGGATAAGGACAATGCTTGTGGCCGTGATGCTCCTTGGCAGGAAGGCCCCTCTGAAGAACTGTCTGATTGCTTCCACTACCTCCTGCCCCACAATGGACCAGCAGGCTTGATAGAAGGTGGCCGAGAAGCCATCAGGTCCGGGTGCACTATCTCCGGAAATGCAAAAGGTGGCACTCCTGACCTCGTCCGCACTTGGAGCATCTGCGATGTCAACGAACTGCTCGGCTGAGTGGACCTGCTGGATTAGGTCGAGGTCTGGGTCTTCAAGTGTCGGATTGTTGGGGGCAAGGAGTTGTTGGAAGAACTCCACTGCGGACTTTTTAATCTCTGCTTCCTCGGTGAGCTCCTGCCCATTGACACGAATTGAATGGATGCGGAGACGGACCCTCTTTTGTTTCACCCAGCTTTGATAGAACCGGGTATTTTTGTCTCCCTCGGCAAGCCACCTCAAAGCTGCCTTCTGTCGCCAAAAATCTTCTTCCATTCTCAGCAAAAGGATGTACTCGGCAATGTGTTTGTTGATCGCTGTCCTGTGCTCCGGAGTCGGCCTTGCCTCGAAATTAGATTGGGCCAGAGCAATTTCTTCCTCCTTTTCCTTTAGATTAGCATGGATGTTCCCAAAGACCTCTTTGTTCCACTCCTTAAGGGCCTTTTTAACTCTGGCCTGCTTGATTTGAATGTTTAGGATTCCACCCGCCCCCGTGGGTTCCTCCCATGCTTTTTGCACTACGGCCATGAATCCTTCATGTCGGATCCACATGTTCTGGAACCTGAATGCCTTGGCTCCAGCGGATGTGTTCATCTTCGTGCACCTGACAAGAATTGGTCCATGGTCCGAGGCAACCCGGGGGAGATTCGTAACCCGAGTAGCCTCGAAGGTCTTAGTCCAATCCTCACTGACAAGCACTCTATCCAACCTTTCAAAGAGGCCATTCTTGGCCCAAGTGAATGCCGCTCCATCAAAACCAGGATCAAGCAGCCTACAGTCTTCCGTTGCCTCCGCAAAATCAACCATCTCGGCTTGCCGGTTAGTATCACTTCCGACTCTGTCTTGGTGTGATAGAATGGTGTTGAAATCGCCACCGATGATCCAAGGTGTTCCCTCGAGAGGCCCGGCAATCTCTCTCATCTTGTCCCATAATTGATGTCGTTCAGCCCTTGTACATTTGGCGTACACGGCTGAAATGGCCACCGGCCTAGCAAGGCGGTGGGACTTGAGGTAACCGTGAAGGATTTGTTCCGAGTCATTCTCAATATCAAAAGTGGACCCCTCTTCCGCGAACATCCAAATCTTCCCGTTCGTGTTCGAACCAATGAAGGGCAGCCCCAAGGCCTTAGAGAATCGGTCCGGGTCCGGGTGTGTGAGCGGTTCCATTATTGCAAGAAATAAAACATTATGACAATCAATAAGTCTTTTTAGAACGTTTTGAGTGGGCGCATTCGCAATCCCCCTCACGTTCCAAAACATGAAATTGTACGACATCATTAACAGGAAGGGTGCGTACCCAAAGAGGCTGAAGGCCCTCCTTGGTAGTCAGTGCGGTGTTGCTCTTTGTTCGGGGCGACCTCCTCGGCATCGTCGGCCGAACTGTTGCCTCCTAACCTCTCGGCCCCCATGTGCAACTCCATGGGGTCTTCGTCCGCATCCCCACAATTCTCAACATCAAATTCTCCGTTCGCCATGAGAGAGTAATATTGGTTAGTACTCATGTGGTTCTTTGCCGAGAAGAACCCACGCCCCCTTGTCAAGGCATGGCGCGCGCCTCCTCTCGGATTCCCTCGACGAGCTGGTGAGACCGAGCTCCTCGCATTAGGGGAGCCCCACTCCACGTCCATGTTCCCACGTGGTGATGGTGGTTCGGAGGTGGGATGCAATGGGTTCCCCCAGTTCAGTGGGGACTTCCCAACCTCGGTCCCGGCCATGAGCCCGGCATTTTGAGTTCCGGAGCTCGGTCCGCTCCCCAAAGCTGAGTCTGGCATTATAGAGTCCGGCCTTGAGCCCGGCATTTTCGAGTTCGGTCCCTCCCAGGAAGTACCACCGATATCCTCCCCATTTGTTTTGTTATTGTTTGGTCGATCACCGGCCTTGCCTTGCTTCTTCCCATAACGTTTCCATTCATTGGAGCTGGGGGCATTCTTCCCCGTATCTTGCTTCCCCTTCTCGGTTTGTCTCTCGGGTTGTGACTGTTTAGGCGGGCCGTTGTGGTAGTTTCTCTTTGGCGGCCGTTCCTTCTTGCCCGTCGCATAGCACACCTCACTTGCATGGCCGACGTGTTTACATTCTTGACAATATGATGGTATCTTGTCCCATCGGACCCGCTGCACTGTTTCTCGCCCACCAAGGTCAAGGATTATCTCTTCGGTAGGCGGTTTTGTGATGTCTATCTCGACGCAAATTCGGGCAAATGAAAGCCGAGTCTTGTTTGCCGTGGCTCGATCAATCTGTATTGGAGTGCCGAGAAGCTTGCCGATGGCGAATAAGGCGGATTGGTCGAAAAGATGAATGGGGAGGCCAATTAGGTTGCACCAAATTGCCGCAATGGGGGACTCGCAGTATGCATCAAAGTCCGGGGACCATTTGAAGACCCTCATCGGGTGACGGTCAATGAGCCATACGGGCGTACCCCTTGGGCCTCCAAGGATTCGGGCATAGTCCGCCAAGTCCTCGCATTGAATGATAATATGTTTAGCATTAATGTACTTCCAACTGAATCCACACCGGAGTTTAATATTATCAAGAGTCTTTTGGATTTGCAGTCCGGTAGGGATAGAGTGAGAGAACTTACCCACAATGGCGTGTCCCATGCTCTCAGCAAGCTTTTGAGTTTCCGCTCCGGAGAAGTAGATGGCCGGGATGCCGTCGGACACTGAAGCAAATCCAATGTTCTGAAGCTTATCCGGCTCAAAGGCTTGAGGGCCGTTAGGGTCAGTCGAGCCTTTAAGCATGTCCGCCATCGTTTTCGGCCGGCCGGGGTGGCTTGAGGTGCCTTCACCCCCGCCATGTAGCGTGTTACTCGCCGAGCCCGACGGAGTACCCTTAAGCAAGTCCGCCATCGATTTCGGCCACGCCGAGGTCCCCGGGGTAGCTTCTACCCCCCCATGTTGATTAACTTCATTTGGCCCTTGTGTTGCGGCATTCGCCGAGGGCTTAGGTGTATTTCCTTTTCTCTTCGGGTTGTTGTGTTCGGCTTTTCCATTCTCGGTGTGGATCTTCTCGGCACCATCATTGTCGTTGTGTACCCTTCTCGGCTTTTCCATTCTCGGCAGTTCGGCTTTTCCTTTCTCGGTGTGGACCTTCTCGGCCTCTTCATTCTCGGTGTGGATCTTCTCGGCATCATCCATTGGCGTATCGTTGGGTGTTGGTGTTTCTCTTGTCAATACGCCCATCTCGGCACTAGGCGTGGCCTTGTTCGTTGTCTCGATAATAAGCTTTTCTCGGTTGGCGTTAGGGTTCGCCTTAGGTCGCGGCTGGCCGAGCTCCACACAATAATGTTCCGGGCTGGCCTCAAACGTAGCTCGGATCTTACTAGTTCGTCCTCGTTCGAGAGGGGGGAAGTCCTCAAGAGATGCCCCACTCCCATTCCAAGGTGTGTGTGTGACATTTTGCATGCATCCCGAAGAGTTTTGGGGGAACTCCGGTGGTTTGTGACTGGCCGTCGGTAGGTTTCCGGCACGGAGAGGCTGCGCCGCCGCTGCATCGAGCGTTTCCACCGAGTCCAACGCTGCAAGATGAAGGATCTCATCTAGTTTTGGGTTCCTTGGTGGGGATCCAAACGATGCAACTCGTGCCATATTAGGGGGGAAAGGGGGGGGGGGGCACTTTCAAGGGGGGCTTTTGTACTTGCTATCATTTTAGGCAAGTTTGCTTTTGTACCTGATGGCTTAGGTAGGAAAGGTGGATTAGTGCTTTCAAAGTCAACTTTTGTCCCAGCCTCCAGATTAGGTAGGTTTGCTTTTCCACTTTCCAATGGGGCAAGGACAGCACATGGGGCAGCTTGTGCTTCACGTGACCTAGCAAGTCTTGGCTGGGGATTGTGGAGGGAGGGGACTTCACCGGAAACGGTCATAAGCTCGGCGGCGGGAGCAGCAGTTTCCGGCGAGCCGCCTTCTTCCGGCACGGTTCTACCGTTGGGGGCATCGAACTCTTCTTCACATTCATTCCAATGCTCCACTTCCTCTTCCTTCTTATGAGGCAAGTCGGGGTCCTCCAACCTGAAAGAGACCCCCAAGTCGAGGGACGGAGTCGCCGGGAACAGGGATCCTTTGCATTTGGAACTACCGGCCGAAGGTCCTTCCTCCTCACCGAAGTCTATCTTCTTCCTTAGTTGCTTGTCCTCGGGCATCGGAGACGGGACAAATCTCTTACGACCATTGCCTTTGGTAGGAGGCGCCGGCGTACTTTTCCGGGCTTTGAGCTTTGCTTTAGCCATTTTTAGTTCCATGGATTTGGTCGGACGTTGAAGGGAAGCGGCCTCACCAGCTCGGAAGACCATTTGCTGATCGGAGAGGACCCGAGCTTCCTCATCCCCGGGAACAATGTCAGGCAAATGATCCGGATTTAGGGCCGGAGTGTCTCTCTTTTCGTCGGGGTCCGGCGGTTGCCCCATTGTTTCGGCCAGCCGGGCGGGCTTCGACAAGGTATAGCCAAGACGTGGAGTAGAGGTTGACGGGAGCCGCGAGCCAAGTTCGACGTTGAAGTGGTTTTCGTCGGGATGAACCGGGGGGTGACAAGCGGAGTGGGATTGGGAGGAGGACGGCAGGGTGGTAACCACCAAGGAGGATGAAGAAGGTGATGAACCGATGGACGAGGGAGTGGTGGCTGGGGTCGGCGAGTGTCGTCGGGTGGCGAGGTGGTGGTGGGAGATTGGCGGCGGAGGTCAAAGGTGGTACAGTAGGGTGGAGAATTTTAGAGAGAAGGAGGAGCTTCTCTCACTATCTTCACGTTCACTTTCAGATTCTACCTACGGGAAAAGATTGCAAGAAGGATTTCAGGATGGGCACACCGTCATCTCTCTTTTGGAGGAAGGCTCACGTTGATTAAGAGCACTCTTGAAGCGATCCCCTTGCACATCTTCCAAGCTGTCGAGCCCACGACCGGTACCCTAAAGCAACTTGATCAACAAATGGCCCGATTCTTTTGGGGGTCTACGAATGAGAAGAAGCGGACCCATTGGATTGGATGGGAACAAATGTGCCGCCCCACTGAAGAAGGAGGCCTTGGGATCCGAAAAACTAAGGAGGTCCTCCGCGCCTTCAATATCAAACTTTGGTGGCGCTTTCGGGAGCAAAACTCCCTTTGGGCAAGATACATGATGGCAAAATATTGCACCAACTCCACACCGCTCACCTTGAGACTGCCGAGCAGGAGTAGCCCTACGTGGAGAAGGCTCTCAAGAGCCTGGCCCCTCGCGCAACCGCACATGAGATGGCTAGTGGGACAAGGGGACATTTACTTCTGGGATGACATTTGGTTTGGTAATAGTCCTCTGAGGGAAATTAGCCTTGATGATAGGGGAAGACCAACCACCCGGGTGTCGGAGTTCATTACAAATGGTGTTTGGGATGTGCCCAAGCTCCAACTCCTTCACAATCAGGCCGGCCTTCCTCAGCATGTTATCGATGGCATCATTAATACACCGATCCTCCATGACGAACAGGATATCCTTAGGTGGAATCTCTCTAAGCATGGGGAATTCACGGTGGCTTCGACATGGGACACACTCCGAGGGCGAAACCCGATCATCCAAGGTTTGGGGGATGTTTGGAAGGCGGGACTCACCAACTCAATAGCCATCTTTATCTGGAGGCTACTCTCCAATCGGGTGCCGGTTGACACAAAACTTCAATGGCGGGAGATTGAGCTAGCCTCTAAGTGCCAATGCTGCCCAATTCGACCGAACATTGAGTCCCTCCAGCACCTCTTCATTCAGGGATTCGGAGCCCGTAGAGTATGGAGAGAATTTGATGAATGGTTTGAAGGTACATCCCCCCGCCTTTCAATCAATGACACAATCCCAACGAGAATTGAAGTTTGGATGCAAAGATGCAATCAGCCGAATAGGAAGCACCTTAGCCGAGCCATGCCCTACCTCATCCTATGGTTCATCTGGTCGGAGAGGAATAGGAGCCGACACCAAGATACAAGATTTAAACCCCACAATGTAATATGGCAGGTCCACATGTACATCCGGAATTCTATGGTAAACGGGTGCCTGAAGCCGAAGCACTGGCGAGGAGTTAAACTTGGAATTAACATCCCTCAACAAGCGGAAGCCATTCGGGCGTTGCCTCTCGCCATGGCGATCAAATGGGAGCCACCGGACCCCCCTTGGATTAAAGTGAATACGGATGGTTCCTTCAATGAAGCGATCAACAAAGCAGGAGGGGGAGGAGTCATTCGCGATTTCTCGGGTAAAATGCTTGTGGCCTTTTGCATTCCTCTTGAAGCACAATCGGCTCTGGAGGCGGAATTGTTGGCAATGATCCACGGGCTGAACATCGCCAAGGAATTTGGCCTCCCTATTTGGATCGAATCAGACGCCGAACAAGCTATCAAATTGATTAATGGGGCAGGATGGGGACCGGCGCTAGCCCGGGAAGCCATGGCGCATCTGATCCTTCTTAAGCGTCAACTTAAATTCCGTGCCACCTTCATTCACCGGGAGGGAAACAAGGCGGCGGATTTCCTTGCGAGAATGGGACTAGGGAGAGATAGACGCCAACAAATGCAACAAGACTCGGTGCCGAGAGAGCTTGCGGACCTCGTCCGCATGGATCAAATGGGCCTTTCACATGTTCGTACCCTAGGAAGGGACGGGGACTAGAATTGTTTTCACTTGCTTCTTGTAATTTTGTCGGGAGTATGATGAGGTCCGACCCTTGTGGGATCGGACCGCATACTACTCTTGGTTTTTGTCTTGGCACACCACCTTCGGGTGTGGCCGCGCTTTGTAATTACCTCATTTTGAAATATAGGGATGAGGGACCCACGAACCCTCCACCGTAAAGGTGTTTAAAAAAAAAAAAAAAAAAAAAAAAAAAGCTCGAATTGGCTAACTAGGGGGTGCCTTGACTAATGAGGCGGGTTTGTGGAACGAAGGAAGAACACGGCTCAAATGGTTAAGTCCTAATGCCTTTAGTCATTACTACTTGTGCAATTTTCATCTCAATATTAAAAATCAGCCTCTCATAATTTTTCTTTTGTAAAAATAGTAGAAAGTGTTCTACTTTTGGCTTATAACTCACAAATAGAGAGGCTTCACAATTGGTTTAGAAATTGACTGTTTCTATCATACTGAATCCTTTTTCTCTCCCAAGAAGTAATCAAGTCTTCCATTTATCCAATTTCATGCATATTACCTATTTTATTACTATCTGGAATTTGTTATTTTTCGAAAAAAAAATTTAGCATGTATGATTCTACTGTAACTAACCCGTCCCCCTCCCCACTGCATATGAACTCGTCCTCGAGGGGGTGGATGCAGTGGAAAGAAAGGTTAGGCACAGACAACGGCATAACAACAATCAAGGGAAACTTCAGACCGGACACGGCTAAGTGTGAGATAGTGCCAGCAATCAAAACATGCTAATAACCACATAGAAATAAAACAGATATAGGCAAAACAGAAAACAACTTCCATAAACTTCTCACACTTAGTCCAGACACATGACTAAGTGTTAGATTTGGAGTACACAATTTACGCAAAGAAACAAGGTTAAGGGTGATAGTACTACCTTCTAGATAGCTGAATCAGGGGAATGTTGCGCTTCTTCCTTATTGCCTCCATTACACAGGCCTTCCTTATTGCCTCTACGGCTTCGTGCTTATCGGAGCTCCCCCTCCTTGGTATTTTTATTCTTTTTCTCCTTCGGGGAGGGGAAGCAAAAGACCTACTGGCAGCTTTAGTAAGCCCCAAACCTTAATTGGTATGGTGGCCCATATTAGGGGGAGGAAAGATACTTTCTTCCCCCTTCCTCTTGCTCCCTTTCTCTGCTCTCACCTGGTTGCTCTCCACAGTCTTGCTTGCTTCAATGACTGCTCCGGTCTCTTGATTTTCTCCTCATCCACTTGTTGTCTTGAACCCTCATCTTCAAGAAGCAGCTGGTTCATTGCCTGGTGGCGCGTTCTTCTCGGGATGGAGTCTTCTTCTATGGTCGATGAAAGGTTAAATTCTGACTCCTTTTGTCGTAAAGGGAGATCACTGGGACGAGGCAGCCCCTCTGTTGGTGGTGGTGGAACAGGGTCCTTAGACCGAGAAATCCTTGGGCGAGCCTTTATGGCGAGGTGAATCTCCACAGGAAAACTTCTGAGTACGGAGTCCACACGCCTTATGTCAGCCGAGTCCACATATTGGAGTGGCCCGATGAATCTAGGAGGCGATAATGGGGTTCTGGTGGTTGGTGGACTCGGTGGTGAGAAGGATCTCTGATTATTACAGTCGAGACCGGCTCCTGAAGAAAACGAGGAAGTATTGGAGGTCTCGAGTTGATTGCCCTGCATTTCTTTCCGAATGAAGATAGCACAAAGGTTCTGAAGATATTTGATGGAAAGTGAGATTCGGAAAACCCTCTTTTATACTCAAATTCCGACTGTTGAGATCCCCGCTTATTGATTTCTCTGCGACCTTTCGTGTACCGGTGCGCCTTTTTAGAATGTCAGATGCCAAAGCTTCCCCGATACGCTTCCTTCCTCTCTCCAGAACGTCCTTTCATTTCACCAGTCGGCGCCGCCTGATGATATGGATTGGGATAGGACGAAGGACCCGTTGGATATATTGATCCAAGAACCCCACGTATAAGGTTTGGCAGCAGACTCCCTTGATTGATAATCTGGTTTGATCCACTTCCAGAGCTTGGAAAACCTCGACCCGTTGGCTATATGATCAGCCAAGAACCTCGGTATGGTTGAACGCCACAAGAACTAATAACGACCAACCAAACTTCAGCCCTTGAATGAAGGATGAAAGGAAATGGTCAAGAAAATATGAGGTGAAATATGTATTGGGGTTTTTTTTTTCGGATTTTTTTTTTTGGATTTTTTTTTTCGAATTTTTTTTTCTGATTTTTTTTTCGGATTTTTTTTTTGATTTTTTTTTTTTTTTGGATTTTTTTTTCAAGGATATGAAAGATAAACAATGTAAGGTAAAGCTATGGATAGATCAATACCAGTTGGCTTTGATACCAAATGATATGGATTGGGATACGACGAAGGACCCGTTGGACATCATTGATCAAATACGAAAATAGAGTTTGTCTTGTGAGTTGAATTCTCTTTGTAGAGTTTTTCACTTGTTTGGAACTTATCAAGATACTTTGAGCAAGTTCTTGGGCGTTCAACCATACCGAGGTTCTTGGCTGATTACATAGCCAACGGGTCGAGGTTTTCCAAGCTCTGGAAGTGGATCAAACCAGATTATCAATCAAGGAAATCCGCTGCCAATCATTATACGTGGGGTTCTTGGATCAATATATCCAACGGGTCCTTCGTCGTATCCCAATCCGTATCATTTGGTATCAGAGCCAACTGGTATTGATCTATCCATAGCTTTATCTTACATTGTTTATCTTTCATATCCTTGAAAAAAAAATCCAAAAAAAAAAAAATCCGAAAAAAAAATCAGAAAATAAATTCGAAAAAAAAAATCCAAAAAAAAAAAATCCGAAAAAAAAACCCCAATACGTATTTCACCTCATATTTTCTTGACCATTTCCTTTCATCCTTCATTCAAGGGCTGAAGTTTGGTTGGTCGTTATTAGTTCTTGTTTTGTTTTTGATTTGTTTTTTTACTTGTGTTATCTTTGCAAAAGAGAAAGAGTGGTAAAAGGCTTGAGTGGTGAGGTTATTTGAGGGGAGGTAAAAGCCAACGAGTGATATACACGAGTGTTTTGTGAGGTTTAATTTTGTGTGATACACGAGTGAACTGTGAGGATGGATTCTACTGACGATCATATTCCAGTTGATCCTACGTTGAAAGCCATGCAACAACAATTTGCAAGGTTTGCACGGATTCTGGAAAGTGTTTCAGGGCGGTTGGAGAGGCTAGAAGTTCAGGCAACAAATGAAAATAATAACGAGGAGGAAGAGAGTGGAGGAGAAGATGATGCTTCATATAGGCATCGAAATGAGAGACGTGGAAACGGTAGAAGAGGGCGTACAAATGAAGTGGATGGTGATTTGAGAAGCATCAAACTGAAGATTCCAACATTCCAAGGAAGGAGTGACTCCGAAGCTTATTTGGAGTGGGAGAGAAAGGTGGATCTCATCTTTGAATGTCACAACTATTCCGAGGAGAAAAAGGTTAGACTTGCTGCTATTGAATTCACTGACTATGCTATAGTTTGGTGGGATCAATTGACAACCAGTACAAGGCGATACGGAGGAAGACAAGTTTCGACTTGGGAAGAAATGAAAAGCATAATGCGTAAGAGATTTGTACCTTCTCATTATTTTCGTGAATTGTATCAAAAATTACAATCTATGAAACAAGGTACTAAATCTGTTGATGAGTACTACAAAGACATGGAGATTGCCATGATTAGGGCAAATGTTGAAGAAGATAGAGAAGCAACTATGGCTCGATTCTTATGTGGGCTGAATAGGGAGATTGCAAACATTGTGGAGCTTCAACACTATGTGGAGTTGGAGGACATGGTTCATATGGCCATGAAGGTGGAGGGACAATTGAAGAAGAAGGGAACAATCCAAAAGAATTTTTCAACAAGTTCTCATTCTTCAAGGACAAAAGAGTGGACTTCAACCAAACCCAATTTTGGGGCAGGTTCTAAACCCCAAAATGAGGCGTCGACATCCAAGTCCAAAGAATTTGAGAAGGGTAAAGGTATTTCTACTTCTACTTCTACTCGAAATAGAGATATCAAATGTTTTCGTTGTCAAGGTGTTGGACACATTGCATCTCAATGTCCAAACAAAAGGGTGATGATTTTGAAGCCAAATGGAGAGATAGAATCTGAAAGTGAACGTGAAGATGATGATGAGGAGGAGGAGGATAAACAATTGGAGGAGATTGAACCAGAACATGGAGAACTTTTGGTGGTTCGAAGGGCTCTAAACATGCAAAACAGAAACGATGATCAGCAAAGGGAGAACATCTTCCACACAAGGTGTTTGGTCCAAGGTAAACTTTGCATAATGATTATTGATGGTGGTAGTTGTGCAAACGTTGCAAGTTCTGAAATGGTGGAAAAGTTGAGCTTAACAACGGAAAAACATCCTAATCCGTACAAGCTACAATGGCTTAATGAATGTGGAGAAATTCGAGTGACTAAGCGAGTTCTAATTTCGTTTTCAATTGGCAATTATAAAGATGATGTTCTTTGCGATGTTGTGCCAATGCATGCTAGTCACATTCTTTTGGGGAGGCCATGGCAGTTTGATCGTAGAGTGACTTATGATGGATTTCACAACCACTACACCTTCAAGCACAACAACAAGTCTATTATGCTTGTGTCTTTAATACCTCAACAAGTTCAAGAGGACCAACAGAAATTGTCACAAGCAAGGAGAGCTCGTGAGGTTGAGAGGAAAAGAAGTGAGAGCATTGAAAAAGAGTCGAGTGAAAAAAAGAGTCGAGAGAAAAGTAAGAATGAGAGGAAAAAAGGTGAGGGCATTGAAAAAGAGTCAAGTGAAAAGAGTCCGAATGAGTGCAATAGTTGAAAAAAAGAGTGTTTTCATCTTAGTGTACAAACAGTCTTTGTTTACCACTAACGAATTAACCACTTCTTTGCCAAGTGCTTTTGTGTCTCTTTTACAGGAATTCGAAGATGTTTTTCCCGTGGAAGAATCAAGTGGATTACCGCCATTAAGAGGTATTGAACACCAAATTGACCTTATTCCCGGGGCAGTTCTACCAAATCGATCAGCCTATAGAGCCAATCCCGAAGAGACTAAGGAAATTCAAAGGCAAGTGCAAGAGTTGTTGGACAATGGAAAAATCCGTGAGAGCATGAGTCCATGTGCTGTTCCGGTAATTGTTGTTTCTAAGAAAGATGGATCATGGAGGATGTGCATCGACTGCCGAGCAATCAACAAAATCACGGTAAAGTATCGCTATCCTATTCCTAGGCTAGATGATATGCTTGATGAATTGCATGGTTCTGTTGTGTTTAGTAAGATCGATTTGAAAAGTGGTTATCATCAAATTCGAATTAGAGAAGGAGACGAATGGAAAACAGTCTTTAAAACAAAATTTGGTCTATATGAGTGGTTAGTAATGCCTTTTGGTTTAACTAATGCACCAAGTACTTTCATGAGGTTGATGCACCATGTTTTGAGAAAATTCATTGGAAAATTTGTGGTTGTTTATTTTGATGATATTCTTGTCTATAGCAAAAATGTGAATGAACATCTTAACCATGTGCGTGCAGTTTTGGATACCTTACGAAAAGAATCATTGTATGCAAATCTCAAAAAGTGTTCTTTTTGCATGGATAAAGTTATTTTTCTGGGTTTTGTTATAAGTGCTAATGGGATTGAAATGGAAAAAGAGAAGGTGAAAGCTATTTTAGAATGGCCAATTCCTCAAAATGTAGCACAAGTTAGAAGTTTTCATGGTCTTGCTAGTTTTTATAGGAGGTTTGTCAAGGATTTTAGTACAATTGCTGCACCTTTGAATGAAATTGTGAAAAAGGATGTTTGTTTTTATTGGGGAGAAAAACAAGAACATGCTTTTAATCTCCTTAAAGAAAAACTTACAACTGCACCAATTCTTTCTTTGCCTAACTTTGATAACATGTTTGAGCTTGAATGTGATGCATCTGGGGTAGGCATAGGAGCTGTTTGGTTGCAGGATAGGCAGCCAATCGCGTACTTTAGCGAAAAGTTGAAAGGAGCTCAATTGAACTATCCAACGTATGACAAGGAGTTATATGCTTTGGTTAGAGCTTTGGAAACATGGCAGCATTACTTGTGGCCTAGAGAGTTTGTAATTCACACGGATCATGAATCTCTCAAGTACTTGAAAGGTCAAGGTAAGCTTAGCAAGAGACATGTTAAGTGGGTGGAATTCATTGAATCATTTCCCTATGTAATCAAATACAAAAAGGGAAAAGAAAATATTGTGGCTGATGCATTATCTCGGAGATACATTTTGATCACTACTTTGAGTTCTAAGTTGCTTGGTTTTGAGTTGATTAAGGAAATGTATGATAATGACCCGGACTTTTCTTCTATCTATTTAGCTTGTGAGCATGCTGCATTTGACAAGTTCTATAGGCATGATGGCTATTTGTTTAGAGAAAACAAATTATGCATTCCTAAAGCTTCTATGCGTGAATTGCTTGTGCGTGAAGCTCATGGTGGTGGTTTAATGGGTCATTTTGGAGTCCATAAGACAATGAATGTTTTGCTTGAACATTTCTTTTGGCCTAAAATGCGTGTGGATGTTGAAAGAATTTGTAAAAGATGCATAACTTGCATGCAAGCCAAGTCTAAATCACACCCACATGGTTTGTACAAACCGTTACCAATTCCTAGTGCACCTTGGGAGGATATTTCAATGGACTTTGTTGTTGGTTTGCCAAGAACAAAAAGAGGTAGAGATTCAGTTTTTGTGGTTGTTGATAGGTTTTCAAAAATGGCACATTTTATTCCATGTCACAAAACTGATGATGCATCTCATATCGCTGATTTGTTCTTTAAAGAAATTGTCCGTTTGCATGGTGTTCCTAAATCAATTGTGAGTGATCGAGATGCTAAATTTGTGAGTCATTTTTGGCGAGTGTTGTGGAATAAGTTGGGAACTAAACTCTTGTTTTCTACTACTTGTCATCCACAAACTGATGGACAAACTGAAGTAGTTAATAGGACTTTGTCTCAATTACTACGAACTTTAGTTAAAAAGAACTTGAAAAGTTGGGAGGAATGCTTACCTTTTGCTGAGTTTGCTTATAATCGAAGTGTCCATTCTGCTACTAACTTTTCCCCATTTGAAGTTGTGTATGGTTTCAATCCATTGAGTCCACTAGATTTGATTCCAATACCTATTGAAGATCGTGCAAGTCTTGATGGAAAAGCTAAGGCTGAAATGGTGAAAAGATTGCATGAAAGGGTAAGACTCAACATTGAAAAGAGGACAGAACAATATGCAAAGCAAGCCAACAAGGGTCGGAAACAAGTCATCTTTGAGCCGGGAGATTGGGTTTGGTTGCATATGAGAAAGGAGAGATTTCATTCGAAAAGAAAGTCCAAGTTGCAGCCAAGAGGAGATGGACCATTCCAAGTGATTGGAAAAGTCAATGATAATGCTTACAAACTTGACTTACCTGGTGAGTTTAATGTAAGTGCTACTTTCAATGTTTCTGATTTATCTCCTTATGTTGGTGAATTAGATTCGAGGACGAATCCTCTTGATGAAGAAGGGAATGATGGAGGTACACCCAAGCTGATCAACAAGGACAAGAAGATGGATCCATTAATCATTCAAAGTGGACCAATTACAAGAGCTAGAGCTAAGAAGATAAAGGAGTCCATGATGCTTTTAGTTGATGAAATAAAAGCCCAATTCCAAGACCATTCAACATTGGGCCAAATGGTGAATATTATTCAAGTTAGTGGGCAGCCCAATGCATGAAGTTTTGAGTCAATATATATCACATTTTGGAGGCCCAAATTGAAGATAAATGATGCATTTTCGTCCAAGTTGGAGCAGCAAAAATGAAGAGTCATTTTTAAGTTACTTTTTTGAGTTAAATAAGTGACTTTAGATGTCCTAAAGTCACACCAATAGTTAGGAGTTACTTTTCACTTATTATGAGTCATTCTAAAGGTCTTAAGTTGTACTAACGATATGAGACTTTCAAGAGTCCATTCTAGCCTATAAATAGGCTTGTAAGCATGTCATTTGAGGAGATCATTGATCAAATACGAAAATAGAGTTTGTCTTGTGAGTTGAATTCTCTTTGTAGAGTTTTTCACTTGTTTGGAACTTATCAAGATACTTTGAGCAAGTTCTTGTGGCGTTCAACCATACCGAGGTTCTTGGCTGATTACATAGCCAACGGGTCGAGGTTTTCCAAGCTCTGGAAGTGGATCAAACCAGATTATCAATCAAGGAAATCCGCTGCCAATCATTATACGTGGGGTTCTTGGATCAATATATCCAACGGGTCCTTCGTCGTATCCCAATCCATATCATGGATTGACCTCTTTTTTTTTTTTTTTTTTTTTTTTTAAACAAAAGCACCACGAGGGTGGAGGGTTCAGGAGGACCCACACCTGTGCATTACTAAGGACAATTGCAACGAACAACCTGGAACACCGAGCCGCCCAAAAGTGACGTCTCGCCAAAACAAATTAGAGTACAACGAGGGCCTCCCTAACAACTAGAGTGGCATCAATGTACTCTTCACTATTCTATTACAATTAACATGGTGCAACCTTCACATCACAAAATCCAAGGTCCGTCACTTAATTGAGGCCCGCAATAGGGATACCCCCGCGATGAACGATCCCTTCCGGATCAAGTTCCTCGATGAAGCCTTCCTTCTCCCGGTTGGGGAGCCCACATGAGACATTCATTGAGCAAGTGCTCGGCTCGTTCGCACTAGAGTCATCCCGATCGAAAGACACCGTGGCGACATTGCCTTTCAAACGCAAATTGTTGATGTGTTGAGCTTTGGAGTGCATGTCTCCCTTATGTGCCTTGCCTTTCCTCTTCCTCGACACCAATTGAAATCCATCCTCGTCCATGCTTGGTTGACTCCCATGGGGCGCTCGAGGAGCCAACGGATCGACATTCATTGTACCCTCCTTGTTCTTCTCTTGGTTGTCACTATCTTTTTCCTTGTTCGTGTGATCAATGTTCGGTGAGGTGCCAACCCTAATCGCCGCCTTTGGACGCCATTCTCGACGGATGATCTTGTGATCGTGGCTAGGGTAGAAAGCCTTGGTTGGTGTTTGGTAATCCTTGCCTCCAACACGACCCTTCCTTCCCAATGCATGACACTCAACAATGGGATACGGTCCCATGCTATTTTGTGTCTTGAATTTTTGCCTAGGATGTTTAGCATGATCTCCTCCGTCGGGGGGTTGGAGATATCAATCTCAACACATATCCTAGCAAAAGAGAGCCGGGTTTGATTGATTGTGGCATGGTCCGCTTGTAACGGCTTGCCTAATAGCTTGCCGATCGCCATGAGGGCCGATTCCTCAAAAAGATGGGCCGGTAGTCCCATGATATTGCACCACACGGCAACGATGGGCGACTCAAAGAACGTATCAAAGTCCGGCGCCCATTTGAACACCCTCATTGGGTGAATGTCAACAAACCAAACCGGACTCCCATTAGGGCCACTTAAGACCTTAGCATAATCACCCATATCTTGGAATTGAAGTAGGATGTGCTTGGCATTCAAGTATTTCCAAGTGAAAGAACCAACTAGCCCCATCCCCCCTAAGCTTTTTTGAATTTGGAAAGAAGAAGGGAGTGAGTGGGAAAACTTCCCAACAATGGCTAGACCTAGTTTCTCCGAGAGATATTCCGTTTCAACATCGGTAAAGGAGAGATAAGGTGTACCTTCAAAGTCTCCGGCCGTCCCCAAAGGTGTGACCTTGCCGGCGTCGAGTGGGATTGGCTCGTCCTTATGGGTTTTATGTGGTGTTGAGGATCCCACCATGCACCCCGTCCCCCCATGTGCAAACAAGTTTTTAGCCTCCTTCCATGCATTCGCCGGTGGGACCAGGTTTTCCGGTGGGTACTCCGGCGGCCGGCCGTCGGTGACATGGTCCCTCTTGTCTCCATCAATGCCAAATTGGGTGTGGATAGCACATGGTGCTGAATTTGAATTCAAAATGGCATTTACCTCAAATGGACCATCATTCTCTTGCCCAAGCAAAGTAACCTTTGTCTTTTCCTTCTTTTGTGAGTCACATGCCAACCCATCCTCTAGCCTAGGCGTCACATGGAGGGGTGTACTTGCATTGGTCTCCTTGTTGACCATCTCATACTCCAAGCATGAGACATCAAGGTCCCGGCCAGCCGTCGCCGGCGCCGGCGCAATTCCGGCCATCCCCTCACCATCAAGACCTTCCAAATCTTTTGTTGAAGCTTTCTCATCCTTTGCCATTTGAGCTAAGGAGCTCAACATCTCCCCAATAAGAGCTTGCTTAGCATCCGGCGACCCCCTCCCTTCACCATGGAGTTTGCCGACGAGCCCATCAGCCATTTCGAACACCATCTTCTTCTTAGCCCGACCCACCTCCGAACCAGATTCAAGATCGGCTCGTTTGAGGGCTTATCGAGCTTTCTCTGGGTGGGGCGTGCCAACCCTTTTGGTTTTGGGCCGTGCAATCGAATGAAACATCCACTCCGGCGAGGAAGGGGGCTGCATTGTGTGTATCAAGGCCGTGGCCTCCCCCTTCAGAAGCTCACCACCGGACTTCACCATGTGTCGGATGCAACAATCACATTTCACCTCCCTCAAAGGGGAGGGAGGGAGAGAGGTCGAATTCTAGAGAGAAGGGAGAGCTTCTCTCACTAAATTCTAGAATCTGATGAAGAGCTTGACATGGATTGACCTCTTTTAAGAAGGACAATGACTTACATCATAATGCAACTTCTAAGTAAGAGTTCCTTGGCGCCTTGCCACTTCGGAACACCACGTGATGCTGGCCCCAATGCATCCGTTGAGCCCCCAAAACAACAAAAATCTAGCTCCTTTTTGCAGCAACCCAACTTTCCCGAATTGGCTTGGAGACCAAAACCTCCTTCCGAAAGTGGGCTAACTCCTTTCCGTCCCAAGAGCTCACGTGAGACGATTGTCGTGGAGGCCCCAACGCAACCAACAAAGGCCGAAATCATCCACTTAGCCGCCTTGGACTCGGCGGAGATGCTAGACACATTGGTTGCGCAACCCCTCATTACGGCCGGCCACAATCCACTGGAGTTCCCCCTAAACCCTTCGGGATGCATGCAAAGTGTCACACACACACCTCGGGATGGAAATGGACCCTCTCTTGAGGACTTTCCCCCTCTCGAACGAGGACGAACTAGCAAGCTCCGAGCTACGTTTGAGGCTAGTTCGGAACATCATAGTGCGGAGCTCGGCCAGCCGCGACCGAAGTCGAACCCTAACGTCTACCGAGAAAAGCCTTTTATCGAGACGATGAACAAGGCCACGCCTAGTGCCGAGATGGTTGCAGTGACAAGAGACACACCAACACCCAACGATACGCCTATGGATGATGCCGAACAGACCCTCACCGAGAAGGAAAAAGTCGAGAAGATCCACACCGAGAAAGAAAAAGCCGAAAAGCCGAGAATGGAAAAGCCGAGAAGGGCACACAACGGCAACGTAGGTGCCGAGAAGATCCACACCGAGAATGGAGAAGCCGAACTCAACAATCCGAAGAGAAATGGAAACACACCTAAGTCCGCGACGGATGCCGCAACACAAGGGCTGAATGTAGTTAATCAACTTGGGGGGGTAGAAGCTACACTGGGGCCCTCGCCGTGGCCGAAATCGATGGCGGACTTGCTTAGGGGTACCCCGTCGGGCTCGGCGAGTAACACTCTACAAGGCCGGGGTGAAGGCGCCGCAAACCACCCCGGTCGGCCGAAAACGATGGCGGACATGCTCAAAGGCTCGACTGACCCTACCGGCCCCCAAGCCTTTGAACCGGATAAGCTCCAGAACATTGGATTTGCTTCAGTGTCCGACGGCATCCCGGCCATTTACTTCTCCGGAGCGGAAACTCAAAAGCTTGCTGAGAGCATGGGACACGCCATTGTGGGTAAGTTTTCTCACTCTATCCCTACGGGACTGCAAATCCAAAAGACCCTCGACAATATTAAACTTCGGTGTGGATTTAGTTGGAAGTACATTAATGCTAAACATATTCTCATTCAATGCGAGGACTTGGCGGACTATGCCCGAATCCTTGGAGGCCCAAGGGGTACGCCCGTTTGGCTCATTGACCGACACCCGATGAGGGTCTTCAAATGGTCCCCGGACTTTGATGCTTACTGCGAGTCCCCCATTGCGGCAATCTGGTGCAACCTAATTGGCCTCCCCATTCACCTTTTCGACCAATCCGCCTTATTCGCCATCGGCAAGCTTCTCGGCAATCCAATACAAATTGATCGAGCCACGGCAAACAAGACTCGGCTTTCATTTGCCCGAATCTGCGTCGAGATAGACATCACAAAACCACCTACCGAAGAGATAATCCTCGATCTTGGTGGGCGAGAAACGGTGCAGCGAGTCCGATGGGACAAGATACCATCATATTGCCGAGAATGCAAACATGTCGGCCATGCAAGTGAGGTGTGCTATGCGACGGGCAAGAAGGAACGGCCGCCAAAGAGAAACTATCACAACGGTCCGCCAAAACAGCCACAACCCGAGAGACAGACCGAGAAGGGGAAGCAAGATATGGGGAAGAATGCCTCCAGCTCCAACGAATGGAAACATCAGGGGAAGAAGCAAGGCAAGGCCGGTGATCGACCAAACAATAACAAAACAAATGGGGAGGACTCCGGTGATACTTCCTGGGAGGGACCGAACTCCAAGGGTGACTCTACTTTGGGGAGCGGACCGAGCTCCGGAACTCAGAATGCCGGGCTTATTGCCGGGATCGAGATTGGGAAGTCCCCACCGAACCGGGGGAATCCATTGCATCCCACCACCGAACCACCAACACCACGTGGGAACATGGACGTGGAGTGGGGCTCCCCCATTGCGAGGAGCTTGGTCTCACCAGTTCGGCGAGGGAATCCGAGAGGAGGCGCGCGCCATGCTTTGACAAGGGGGCGTGGGTTCTTCTCGGCAAAGAACCACATGAGCACTAACCAATATTATACTCTCATGGAGAACGGAGAATTTGATGTTGAGAATTGTGGGGATGCGGACGAAGACCTTATGGAATTGCATGTGGGGGCCGAGAAGTTAGGAGGCAACAGTTCGGCCGAGGACGCCGAGGAGGTCGCTCCGAACAAAGAGCAACACCGTACTGATTATCAAGGAGGGCCTTCAACCTCTTTGGGTACGCACCCTTCTTGTTAATAATGTCGTACAATCTCATGTTTTGGAACGTGAGGGGGATCGCGAATGCGCCCACTCAAAACGTTCTGAAAAGACTAATTGGTTGTCATAATGTTTTATTTCTTGCAATAATGGAACCGCTCACACAACCGGACCCGGACCGCTTCTCTAAGGCCTTGGGGCTGTCCTTCATTGGTTCGAACATGAACGAGAAGATTTGGATGTTTGCGGAAGAGGGGTCCACTGTTGATATTGAGGTTGACTCGGAACAAATTCTCCACGGGTACCTCAAATCCCACCGCCTTGCTAGGCCGGTGGCCATCTCAGCCGTGTACGCCAAATGTACAAGGGCTGAAAGACATCACCTATGGGACAAGATGAGAGAGATTGCCGGGCCTCTTGAGGGAACACCTTGGATCATCGGTGGCGATTTCAACACCATGCTATCTCATCAAGACAGAGTTGGAAGTGATACCAACCGGCAAGCCGAGATGGTAGATTTTGCGGAGGCAACGGAAGATTGTAGGCTGCTTGACCCTGGTTTTGATGGAGCGGCATTCACTTGGGCCAAGAATGGCCTTTTTGAAAGGTTGGATAGAGTGTTTGTCAGCGAGGATTGGACTAAGACCTTCGAGGCTACTCGGGTTACGAACCTCCCCCGGATTGCCTCGGACCATGGACCAATTCTTGTCAGGTGCACGAAGATGAACACATCCGCTGGAGCCAAGGCTTTCAGGTTCCAGAACATGTGGATCCGACATGAAGGATTCATGGCCGTAGTGCAAAAAGCATGGGAGGAGCCCACGGGGGCGGGTGGAATCCTAAACATTCAAATCAAGCAGGCCAGAGTTAAAAAGGCCCTTAAGGAGTGGAACAAAGAGGTTTTTGGAAACATTCATGCTAATCTAAAAGAAAAGGAGGAAGAAATTGCTTTGGCCCAATCTTGTTTCGAAGCAAGGCCGACCCCGGATCACAGGACAGCGATCAACAAACACATTGCCGAGTACATCCTTTTGCTGAAAATGGAAGAAGATTTTTGGCGACAGAAGGCAGCTCTGAGGTGGCTTGCCGAGGGAGACAAAAATACCCGGTTCTACCAAAGCTGGGTGAAACAAAAGAGGGTTCGTCTCCGCATCCATTCAATACGTGTCAATGGGCAGGAGCTCACCGAGGAAGCCGAGATTAAAAAGTCCGCAGTGGAGTTCTTCCAACAACTCCTTGCCCCCAACAATCCGACACTTGAAGATCCAGACCTCGACCTAATCCAGCAGGTCCACTCAGCCGAGCAGTTCGCTGACATCGCAGATGCTCCAAGTGCGGACGAGGTCAGGAGTGCCACCTTTTGCATTTCCGGAGATAGTGCACCCGGACCCGACGGCTTCTCGGCCACCTTCTATCAAGCCTGCTGGCCTATTGTGGGACCGGAGGTAGTGGACGCAATCAGACAGTTCTTCAGAGGGGCCTTCCTGCCGAGGAGCATCACGGCCACAAGCATTGTCCTTATCCCAAAGAAGGCTTCGCCGGAATCATGGACCGACTACCGACCCATCAGTCTCTGCAATGTTTTAAACAAGATCATTACCAAGGTACTCACCTCTCGACTCTCTCCTTTCCTCCCACAGGTCATCTCCCCAAACCAAAGTGGATTTGTCAAAGGTCGGCTCCTTAACGACAACGCACTTCTGGCTCAAGAGATGTTCCATGAGCTTGCTAGATGCTCCCCAGCGCCCAATGTGGCAGTAAAGATTGACATGGCTAAAGCCTATGATAGGGTCCAATGGCCATTCCTCTTCAAAGTTTTACGCTGTATGGGTTTCCCGGATTCATGGATTTCACTTATGGAGAGGTGTATTGGGTGTTGCTGGTTCTCGGTCCTTGTTAACGGGGCACCCTCGGGCTTCTTTAGATCAACTCGAGGACTTCGGCAAGGAGACCCGATCTCCCCTGCTCTGTTCGTAATCGCGGCGGACTACCTGTCCCGAGCATTAGATAAGCTCATCCTCGGCCAAAAGGACATGACGTTCAAAGCCTCCCGGAGATGCATGGAGATCAGCCATCTAGCCTATGCGGACGACATTATCATCTTCACTCAAGCGGCGGCAAATCCTATGCGCCGGCTGAGAGCCTGTCTCGAAAAATATGAAAGAGTCTCCGGCCAACAAGTCAGCCTCGCCAAGAGTAATTTCTATATTGCCGAGGCCCATGAACACTGGGCAAACTCGATCCAGGCGGAAGGAGGCTTCTCTAGAGGGGCCTTTCCTTTTCTCTATCTCGGTGTCCCTATCTACCGTGGTGTCAAGCGCACGGACATGTTCCTCTTTCTACGGGAAAAGATTGCAAGAAGGATCTCAGGATGGGCACACCGTCACCTATCCTTTGGAGGAAGGCTTACGTTGATTAAGAGCACTCTTGAAGCGATCCCCTTGCACATCTTTCAAGCCGTCGAGCCCACGGCCGGTACCCTCAAGCAACTTGATCAACAAATGGCCCGATTCTTTTGGGGGTCTACGAATGAAAAGAAGCGGACCCATTGGATTGGATGGGAACAAATGTGCCGGCCCACGGATGAAGGAGGCCTTGGGATCCGAAAAACTATGGAGGTCCTCCACGCTTTCAATATCAAACTGTGGTGGCGATTTCGGGAGCAAAACTCCCTTTGGGCAAGATACATGATGGCAAAATATTGCTCCAACTCCACACCGCTCACCTTGAGATTGCCGAGCAGGAGTAGCCCTACGTGGAGAAGGCTCTCAAGAGCATGGCCCCTCGCGCAACCGCACATGAGATGGCTAGTGGGACAAGGGGACATCTACTTCTGGGATGACATTTGGCTTGGCAATAGCCCTCTGAGGGAACTTAGCCTTGATGATAGGGGAAGACCAACCACCCGGGTCTCGGAGTTCATTACAAATGGTGGTTGGGATGTGCCCAAGCTTCAACTCCTTCACAATCAGGCCGGCCTCCCTCAGCATGTTATCGATGGCATCATTAATACACCGATCCTCCATGACGAACAGGATATCCCGAGGTGGAACCTCTCTAAGCACGGGGAATTCACGGTGGCTTCGACATGGGACACACTTCGAGGACGAAACCCGATCATCCATGGTTTGGGGGACGTTTGGAAGGTAGGCCTCACCAACTCAATAGCCATCTTTATCTGGAGGCTTCTCTCCAATCGGGTGCCGGTTGACACGAAACTTCAGTGGCGGGAGATTGAGCTAGCTTCTAAGTGCCAATGCTGCCCCCACAGACCGAACACTGAGTCACTCCAACACCTCTTCATCCAGGGATATGGAGCTCGCAGAGTATGGAGTGAGTTCGACGGCTGGTTCACAGGCCCGTTCCCACGCATCCATATCAATGACACAATCCCTACGAGAATCGAAGTGTGGGCGCGAAGGTGCCAACAGCCGAACAAGAAACATCTTAGCCGAGCCACTCCATACCTCATCCTTTGGTTTATTTGGTCGGAGAGAAACAGGAGCCGCCACCAAGGCACACAGTTTAAACCACAAAACGTGGTATGGCAGGTCCACATGTTCATTCGAAATGCTATGTCTAATGGAAGCTTGAAGCCGAAACATTGGAAGGGAGTTAAACTTGGAATCAATATTCCTCAACAAGCGGCGGCAATCAGGGCGCTACCCCTAGCCATGGCAATCAAATGGAACCCCCCGGATCAGCCGTGGATAAAGCTCAACACGGATGGCTCCTATAATGAAGCGAACGGCAGTACAGGGGCTGGCGGGATTATTCGAGACCACTCGGGTAAGATGCTCGTCGCCGTCAGCACACCCCTTGAAGCCCACTCGGCGTTAGAAGCGGAGCTGTTGGCCATGATCCACGGGCTAAATATAGCCAAGGAATACGGCCTACCAATCTGGATTGAGTCAGATGCAGAGCAAGCAATCAAATTGGTCAATGGGACGGGATGGGGGCCGGCACTCGCTCGGCAAGCGGTGGCGCAACTAACCATTCTCAAACGCCAACTCAAATTCCGAGCCACCTTCATACACAGGGAGGGGAACAAAGCGGCGGACTTCCTTGCGAAAATGGGGCTAGTCCAAGACAGTGGCCTACGAATGCACTACAACTCAGCACCGAGAGAACTATTGGACTTGGTTAGATTGGACGAGATGGGAGTGTCGCACATCCGAAACCTAGACGGGGACGGGCATCAAAGTTGATCATGAGACGACGGGAGACAATAGTGACTAGCTTTGTGGTTAATTGTTTTTTGGAAAGGAGTATGATGAGGTCCGAACCTTGTGGGATCGGACCGCATACTACTCTTGATTTTGTTACGGCACACCACTTTTGGGTGTGGCCACGCCTTGTAATTATCTCTTGTGGAAATATAGGGATGAGGGACCCACGAACCCTCCACCGTAGAGGTGTTTGATTAAAAAAAAAAAAAAAAAAAAAAAAAAAAAAAAAAAAAGCAACTTCTAAGTAAGAGATCTTGATCCAGTTAGACATTTGTTGCAGTGAGAGCTATTAATGCTCTATTATTGTTTTATGGTTGATGTTTAAGACATCATAGTATTAAAATAATATAAATGCAACAAGATTAAGTATTAAACAACACATCAACTTCTTAAAATAATGAATAATAAAGTATTTATGGCTCTTATTCTTAAGGCCAAGAAAATTCTTAGTAATTTATTCAAACTGATCTAAACTATCAAGATTTTAACATTTTGTTAAATAGCTTGAAAGTTGAGAATGTCTGTTTGATGCATTGTAAGTTAGAATCATTTGATTTTTCAAGAGATTCTGACTTGCAGAAATGCAACATAGAAAGACTAGCGAGCTTTAATGGTTTATACAATAAGGAGACAAGCGAAGGATTGTGATTAGTAGTGAGAGTCTATTCTCCATTGACGAATCCAAACATTCTTCTTAAGAATGGGATAAGAAGGAATCAAAGTCTTTCTAAGACAAGTTTGATTAAGTGATGAGTTGTACTCATTAAAATCTTATTATTGATGGGATAAACGTTAGAAATAATGAGCAACACCTTAAAGAAACTACCAACATCAGTACCTTCTACAAAACACGAGTTGTGGGCTAGTGCGACTCTAGTCATCCACCGAATACACGTTTTCACAATCTGCCGGCCTCTTCATTGCTTCGTCAATATTGAATGTAAACTGTTCTCCATTGAAATCCAAACTGATCGTCCCATTACGGACGTCGATTATAGTGCTGCCCGTAGACAGGAATGATCTTCCCAATAGAACTCCGCTGGCCTCCTTCGCTGCTGGCTCTGTCATCTTGATTACGAAAAAGTCGGCTGGGTACAGAAAATTGTTTACCTTCAGTATTACATCTTCAAGAATTCCTTCAGGGTGAATGCAGGATCTGTTGGCTAGCTGTATCATGATGTCGGTATCGACCAGCTTAGTCTCTCCCAGCTTTTTGTAGATAGCATACGGTAGAACATTGATAGATGCCCCTAAATCGCACATTGCGTGCTTCACTTCAATATCCCCAATTGAAATCGGGAGCGTGAACATCCCTTGGTCGATTTTCTTTGATGGGAGGTCACCCCGCTGGATCACTGCGGAGACATTCTCTTCTGTAATAATTCTCCCTTCTTCATTTACCTTGCCCGCCAGGTAGTCCTTGATGAATTTACTGACTGGGGGCATCTTTAACGCCGTCAAGAGTGGCACCTTGACTTCCACATCTTTGAACAGACTGGCCACATCGACCGTGATGTCTCTCTTCCTGGTGACCATTCCACGATATGGGCTACGGCTTGACCTTCTCAGCTTCTTCTCCTTGACTTTCTCCTGAGGTCTCGCCACCCATTTTCGCTTTTCCTTTGTCTCTTCCTATGATTTGATCAGGGGGACTGGACTCTCCTTCTTCTTCTTGGCTTGGCCCATGCATAGATACTGGGGACACCGCAGATGGGTTTGGATATACCTTTCCTGACCTTAGGGAGACTTCACTGACGTTTTCCCGCCCAGTCGGTTGCACCGTGGCAAGGATATTCCCTTCGTTTCCTCGCAGCTCTCCCAGCGACATGGCAACTTGAGATAGTTGCTTTGTAAGCATGTCCAGTGCTGCCCTCTGCTCCTTCTGAGCCTCTTCGATCTCACGCATCGCATCATTAGGATGGTGTGGAACCATCATTTCTCCCTGGCCTTCATTAGGGTGCATGTTATATCTTTAATTCGAAGGCCCTCCACCGTGGTTAGGGTGAGGGTAGTCGTATGTCCCATAGTACTCTGGCTGATACTGTGGCTGTTGATGCTGTTGATTCCCTTGGGAGTATTGTTGGTTCCCCTGGTGCTTTTGGTTACCTCTTTGATGCGGCGGGACATGGCTCACCACCTGATTATTGGGTTGCCTTGCGGTGTTGCTCGGCTGGGGGCTTTGATTTGTAACCCCAGTTTCCTTCCTGCTGTCTGCCTGATCAATTAGACTGTCCTCCACTAGACCAGTTGCCCTAGTGACCGCTTGACAAATTGCCTTGTGGTCCACCTGACCAGTTCGCTTGACCACCTTGCATCCAATTTCCTCCATTGTGTGGTTTCTATTGATTTCGAGCGGGCCAATTGGGATGCCCCTCAGAGGGTTGTATTTGCTATGTGGATAGTTAAGGCGGCTGGCCTTGGCTCTGGTCACTTCACCTGAAATTGGGATAATCTCTCCATGGAGCATCCCTTTGCTTTCCCTGGATCCAGTTGCCATTTAGATTCCAATGGCCGACGGCATTCACCTGAGTTTGCGGCTACGCTTCAGGAGGGAACTCGCAGTAATAGTAATGGTGTTCCTCCGACGGTGGGAGCAGGCGGTGGAGGCGCTCTGGACTTCTCTATTGCTTCTAGCAGCTTTTTCACCATCTGCTCAAATTAAGCCTCCAGCTTCTCGTCGCTTCGTGCCTCTGCTGAGTGCACCGCTCCTCGTCTGTACTGGCCACGGGAGGTTTCATACGATCTCTTTGCTTCGATTAATCTCTCGAGGATGCTCTTCGCTTGGCTGAATGGGGTCTTGCATAAATCCCCTTGGGCAGCTAGATTGAGGTCGTTTTTGTTATCCACATTCAACCCACCATAAAAAGGTTGAATAGACCTCCCGCTCTCCCATTTTGTGATTAGGACACTCTTGCAGCAGTCCCTGAAATCTGTCGCAATATTGCCAGAGAGGCTCATCGTACTCCTGCCTCGCCTCTGTAATTTCTCTATTCAAGGCACTTGTCTTTGATGTTGGGAAGAAGCGGTCCAGGAAGATCATGCGGAACTCGGCCTAGGTTCTAATCAAGCCTTCTAGCAGCCTTCTCAACCAGATTCTTGCATCACCTTTCAAAACAAAGGGTATCGCCTTGAGCATGTAATCTTCTGACGTGGATCCAGCTGGTACTGGTTGAATGTCACAATATCTGCAATATTCCTCGAAAAAGTCATAAGGGTATTCCTTCGAGAGTCGATAGAAATTTGACAATACCACGAGCACCCCCGATTTGATTGCGATTGCCCGTATCCCTGGAGTAACTATGATGACATGAGTAGGCTCCTTCTCATCATGAGCGTGTATGGAGTCAATTCCCCAATCATTGTCCCATTTTGGCTTCTGCTTCTTCGAGTAATGGTATTACCTGTTTAACCGGCGTGGACAACTCTCATTCCTCTTCAGTGGTCAGTTGCTTAGTAGTAGATGACGATGCGGTTGTTTCCAATGCAGCTTTGTAATGAGTGGTTACTACACCGACCTCCTGAACTCGCCACTGAGCGTTTGTGTTTCTGTAGATGAGAGGATGATTCCAGTGTCCTCTGCGGTGGTACCTTCTCATAAAAGGAAAGAAAAACTAATTAGAAAAATAAGGAAAGAAAACTAGTTACACCTATGCATTAAACACATCCATGTAATAACACCATGCATCCCAGGCAACGCCGCCATTTGGCGAAAGGTATTTTGCGTGGATCAAGTTATATGGCAAGATGACTGAACCGGGAGGATCAGTTTGCAATAGTCGCTGCGACTTGATCAAGGCGTTTTCTCTTTCACGAAAATATTTGGAACTCCCTAACTTGCAATACTTTAACAGTAAAGCGGCAAGTATGGGGTCGGTCCCACAGGGAAGCTGGTGCGTTGAGTGTGTGTTTAGTGAACAGGGTTCGGCTGCTGCCACGCTTTAAATTGGGAGTTTTAACTAATGGAATAAGCTAGGCAGATTGTAAACTAACTACTGGATCAAGTTACTCATCATGCAGGAAAACAAATAACGGACCAAGTAAACGACAGATTGAAATAAAGACTTAACTACCTAAACATGCTACGAAACTACAAACCGCTTCGTCATTCAACATAATGAAGATTCAAGCACTCGATCCGGGATTTCAAAACGAAAATAAGCTGGAACAGTAAACAAGAATTCTGAAAGCAAACAACTTTGATTTTTATACTCAGAACTCAAAATAGTACTGTGCACATGTGAAATATAAAACAAGAACCATTCTCTAACTACGCAACAACACGAAATTAAACTTAAACAACTAAAACTAGAAAGTAAGAAAGCGAATAAAGCCGAGAAGCTCTCGGTCGGAAACTTGAGACGAAGCCGAACAGATCTGGGTTTCTCTGTCGCGCTTCCTTCGGTCGCTCTTCTTCTAACTGACCATTTCTACTCTCTAACCTAGGCTATTTTGGAACGTGGAAGAACTTGGAACCAGGCGAGAACTAAACTAAGGGACTGGAGGAAGAAGAAGATTTTCATTATGGTGCTGCGTCTTCTATTTATAGACTCGTCGCAACAACTTCCAACTAGGATAACGACTTCAGCAGCGAATATTCGTCCTTGCTGGGATTGCGCGTCTCATCAATTGATACGTGCCTCCTTCGAGAATGTAGTGATTCTTCAATAACCGAATGAGGATTCGGCTTCATCCTTGCGCATCAACACGTGTCTTCCTTCTAGAATGTAGTGGTCCCCTTTCTAACTGCTTGATCACCACCTTGATCAACCCACCCTATTTTGGCTTTTTTTTCTCCTGCGCCAGCTTGATCAGCTTGGCCTTATTGCCTTTGGTCAAGCGGCATTCCTGCACAATTTACACTAGCTTTGCGCGATAAATTGATCAAGTTGCCTACATTTTACCCCTAAACCGATGCATGAAATAGGCCTTATCACTCCTCAACTGGTTCCTGAACTGCCTTCTCCTCTTCTCCTAAGGTATCCTCCTCTTCTTCATCACTACCTGCACCGTTGCCTCCCTCTTCTTGGTTCTATTTGGTGGAGTCCCCGATGGGAGATGTGATGAGCTTGGGTGTTGGTTCTTCAAGAAATTGTGTAGCTGGTGAACCAACGCGCACGGTGGGGGCAGCGGGGACCTTGAGTGGAAGCGGGATGGGACGGGCTTCCTCCTTCCAAATCTCTTCTTCCATATGGGTGAGGAAATCGACCACTTTTCTGGTGGGGCTGAACTTCCCCATTATGTCTTTTATGATCTTCAAGTATGACTCGCCTGTGGACGTCTCCGGTGGCTGAGTCGTACCAGCGGTTGGCAATACCATTGATTGGGGGGTTGGAGGATCATGGTCTCTGGGCGAGGAGTTGGGATTGGCTGCCAGCGAATGACTTGTCCATCGTCTGCGGTGCAAAACGGCTTCGCCTGAAACTAAGGGAATGGAAATTAGGAATTTTGGGAGTTTTGATAGTGCTAAGGGCTTGCTAAAATGTAAAAAGGTGAGAGAGAGAGATGTGATGAATAACGGTGGAGGAGGAAGAAGGAATGGTTGCAATGATGTCAGCAACCCTTCACCTCCCTGCGCCAAATTTGAATTTCAAAATTTTCCCAAACTCCCCCTTTTTACCTCTTCCTGTTAAAAACAATTTTGCACAGTAATTTTCTCTCTCTCACTTATTCTGTCAAATCCATATTTGAAATAAAATAAAAGAAAACAAAATAAAAAGATTCTAAAAATGTTGCGTTGAAATTAAGACTCTCCCCAGATATATCCATATATTCGAAAGATATTTTTGACATTTTCTGAGATTGCTTTGTTTGGAAATTTTCTTAAAAAGTAAACAGGAAATAAAAAGCACTATCCATCTCAATACTTTATTTACAATCGCGAACAACTCTCGGGATTCACTTGACCTAGTGATTAGCTCATACATGTGTATTTAGTTGAGCAAGTGAATCTAAAGAGTTGTTCAACGACTGTTTGTCTAATTGATCAAGTTGAATATGCGTAAATTTCTCCCACTACGCATACTGCAGAATTGCTGCCCATTATCCCATTTAGATTGATTATCAAGAGGAAGTAATGGACCAGGATGCTTCCCTGAAACTTTACAATTCCCGAAGGTGGTGAATCGATTGACTTGCAGGTTGATCCTTGCTTGTCTGAGTTTGACTGATATCGATTCCTGCCAAGACTAGAGGAGTAGTATTTTCTGCCCTGCTTGGCGCCATCGTACCTTTGTGTTCATTGGTCGGCAGCTTCATTCCCTCCTCATAGTCATCCATCCTTCGGTTTCCATCGCCGTCTTTACAGTTAACTGGATCAAGTGATTCTGAATTTTCCTTTCAACTAGATCAGTTTAGTGGTCGGCAAACCGTATAGGAACGATTCTTGACTGGAGATCCTGAAATAACTTTTCTCTTAGCATTTCTTCCTGTCCACCGACCTTTCCGAGGGTACATCACCATCATGATTTCCCAAATTTTCTTATGATTCTTGTAAGTTTCCCTGAACTTTCCTCTTTTCCTTGGAGCGTAATCCATGGTCAGAAGGATTTCGGACCTTAAGCGGTTCAGGCCACGGCTCCAAGCTGCTTACAGTAGATTAGTCTCATAGCTCTTCCTCTAGGCTTTTCATTTGTTGGCTTTGGCCCTTCTTCTTCGCAGCGCTCATTCGGTTTGTCTATCACTGGAGGAGGTCTCTCTACTGGTGCATGCATTGTTCCTACTTGGAGGTAGAATAAGGTAGCGCCGAGTCCCACTTCAGACACACGTCCCTTCACTTTTCTCACCAAGTACATGCATCGTTCCTGCTTGGAGGTAGAACAAGGTAGCGCCGAGTCCCACACAACGCTTGATGACCTTTTCTTTCTTTTATTCAGGTTCATCATTCGCCCCCTCTGGAATTCCAGTGTCAGTCCATCACACTCATTGATCCTTGCCTTAGATCTTGAAGCTCCCCTCTAAGCCTAAAGTAGTAGGACTTAGGCACAAATGACTCCTTCATGATCCTACACAACTCCTCCCAAGAGAGGACTTTTTTTTTTTATCAAACACCCTCATGGTGGAGGGTTCGTGGGTCCCTCATCCCTATATTTCAAAGAGTGACGATTACAAAACGTGGCCACACCCGAAAGTGGTGTGTCCTCACAAACTTAAGAGTAGTATGCGGTCCCAAGCCACAAGCCCGGACCTCATCATACTCCCTTACAGAAAACAAAATACAATCAATCAAGGAACAAAGGGTACCCTCCAAACATCCCAAACACAATTCTATTCTTCGTCGTCATGTTGGACCCGAATGTTCGGGATTCCTAGTGCTTCCATCCTAGTAATTGCAGCGAGGTGTCTCGGCATCGTGTGGGCATTCATACGGCAGTAGTTTTGACTGTCAATTCCCATCTTTGCAAGTAAGTCTCCGGCCCTGTTCCCTTCCCGAGGGTTGTAGGTGAGGCGCACAACTCGTTGGCGCTTGAGGAGTAAGATCCGCGCCAACACCCTGCTCGTGTGTGCCGGTCCCCATCGTGTACTATTAAGGAGCTGGACCACTTGTTGTGCATCCGACTCAATCCAGATAGGCCGATTGAACTCCAGGGCATGTTCTAACCCGAGTTGGATGGCTAGGAGCTCCGCCTCAAGGGCGGAGTGGGCCTCAAGTGGGGATACGAAGGCTGAAAGCACTTTGCCCGTATGATCTCGGATGATACCACCTCCCCCGGCTTTATCCGACGCTTCCAAGAATGCACCATCGGTGTAGAGCTTGATCCAGGGGTCATCCGGCGTGCCACTGCAAGCGGCCTAGGGCTCCGTAGTTCATCATGACTCGGGACAGTGATTTTTAGACGAACTCCCTTCCAATGCTTCTTCTTGTATATCCCGTAGGCCATACTATTCCTGATGTAGATTTGAACTTGCCAGATGACATTGAAAGGCCTAAATTGTACAGACTGGTGGCGGCTCCTATTCCGTTCTGCCCAAATGAACCATAAAATGAGATACGGCATGGCTCTGCTTAGGTGTTTCTTGCCTGGTTGCCGAGCTCTTCTTGTCCAGACCACGAGTCGTTCCGGTATGGTGTCATTGATCCGAAGGGGTGGTGAGGAGCCCTCAAACCATGCGTCAAATTCCCTCCATATCCCGTGAGCCCCGTCCCCTTGAATGAAGAGATGTTGGAGGGATTCAATCCCTGGTCTATGTGGGCAGCATTGGCATTTGGATGCCAATTCCATTCGTCTCCATTGTAGCTTTGTATCCACCGGAATGCGGTTGGAGAGAAGTCGCCATAAAAAGATGGCAATAGAGAACGTGAGGCCCGCTCTCCAAATGTCGTCGAGGCCTTGCACAATCGGCCTTTGGCTTCGAAGGGTCTCCCAAGTAGTAGCGAGAGAGAACTCTCCATTGGATGATAACCTCCATCTTGGTATATCCGGCCCATCCGAAATGACGGGTGTGTCGATGATCTTCTGGACGATGTGCTGTGCTAGGCCGGCTTACGCTTGGAGATTCCGCAGCTTAGGCTCATCCCAGGCACCATCCTTAATATAGTCCGCCACACGAGCAAGAGGCCCTCCTCTATCATCAAGGCTAAGTTCTCTCAGGGGAGCCTCTCCTAGCCATAAGTCATCCCAAAATAGTATCTTTCCTTCTCCCACCACCCATCGAATGTGCGGTTTGGCCTGAGGCCGAGCCTTCAGCATCCTCTTCCACGTAGGGCTACCCCTACCCAAGGGTCTAACTGTAAGTGGGGAGACCTTATGGCAGTATTTAGCCATCAGGTACGTAGCCCACAGGGAATTTTGTTCCCTGAACCGCCACCATAACTTGATGTTAAAGGCTCTTAAGACTTCCTTGATCTTCCGGATGCCCAAGCCCCCTTCGGCCGTTGGTAGGCAGACCTGATCCCAGCTAATCCAGTGCGTCCTCTTCTTCTCATTAGTTGACCCCCAAAAGAAACGAGCCATTTGCTGATCCAATTGCTCGAGGGCACCACCCGTAGGCTCGATAGCTTGGAAAATATGTAGTGGGATCGCTTCAAGTGTGCTTTTAATCAGAGTAAGTCTCCCCCCAAAGGAGAGGTGTCGATGGGCCCACCCAGAGATCCTAGCCGAGATTTTCTCACGGAGGAACAAGAACATGCTCGTACGGTTCACACCCCGGTAAGGGACTCCAAGGTAAAGGAAGGGAAACGTACCTCGGACGAAGCCTCCTTTTCTTTGTATTGTGTTTGTCCACCCTTCATGAGCATCGGCAATGTAGAAGTTGCTTTGGCCAAGGTTGATTTGTTGGCCTGACACCTCGGCGTAATGATCAAGGCATGTGCGTAGCCTCCGGAGGGGGTTCGCCGCCGCTTGCATGAAGATGATGATGTCGTCTGCGTAGGCGAGGTGGCTGATCTCAATACTTCCCCGGGTTGCTTTGAACGTCATTTCTTTGTTGCCGAGGATGAGTTTATCAAGTAGTCTCGAGAGATAATCCGCGGCAAGGACGAAAAGGGCGGGTGAGATGGGGTCCCCTTGCCTTAGACCACGGGTAGATTTGAAAAAACCCGCCGGCACCCCATTGACAAGGATTGAAAACCAACAAGACCCAATGCACCTTTTGATGAGATCCACCCACGGCTCGGGGAAACCCATGTGCTTAAGGACTTTTAGGAGGAACGGCCATTGAACCCGATCATAGGCCTTGGCCATATCGATCTTGATTGCAACATTAGGGGCCGGACCGGCGTGCTTCGTTGTAGCTCATGGAACATCTCCTGTGCAAGGAGTACATTATCATTGAGAAGTCTCCCTTTGACAAAACCACTTTGATTGGGAGCTACCACGCGCGGGAGTAAAGGGGCAGGTCGCTTGGAGAGGATCTTAGTAATCACCTTATTTATCACATTACACAAGCTAATGGGCCTGTAGTCTCCCCAGGTCTCTGGTATAGGCTTCTTAGGGATGAGTACAATGCTTGTGGCCGTGAAACTTCGGGGAAGAAAAGCCCCACCGAAAAATTGTCTAACCGCTTCCACCACATCCGATCCCACAATGCCCCAGCAAGCTTGGAAGAAGAGAGCCGAGTATCCATCCGGGCCAGGTGCACTATTGGCCGAGATGTCAAAAACCGCTCTTTTCACTTCATCTGCATCTGGAGGTTCGGGGAGGGTCGCCAAAGACTCCGAGGGAGGAAGTCGGTGTAGGAGGCTAAGGTCCGGGTCCGTGGGTTCCGGGTTGCTTGGGGCAAGAAGGTTTTGATAAAACTCAACCGCCGACGCTTGGATGGCCGAGTCCTCCATGAGTTCACACCCATTAACGTTGATCTTGTGTATACGTAACCGAACCCTCTTCTGCTTCACCCAGCTTTGATAGAATCTGGTGTTTTTTCCCCATCTTCCAGCCAACGTAGTGCCGCCTTCTGACGCCAGAAGTCTTCCTCCATCTTAAGAAGGAGGATGTACTCCGTAATTTGTTTGTTGACCTCCATTCTATTCCGGGGTGAGGGGTCATCTTCGAACTCCGCTTGGGCCATCGCAATGCTTTCTTCACAGGATTTGAGGTTGGCGTGTTTATTCCCAAATACCTCTCTATTCCATCGTTTAAAAGTTCTCTTGACCCTTGCTAGCTTGAGCTTCAAGTTGAGGAGACCCGTCGCCTCCGTGGGGGCCCCCCAATCTTCCCTCACCAAATCGCTAAATCCTTCATGTCGCACCCACATGTTTTGGAACCGAAAAGCTTTACCTCCCACGGGGGTATTAGGCATCTTGCATCAGACAAGGAGATGGCCATGATCTGATGCAATACGAGGAAGGTTCGTGATTCGTATTGCATCGAACAATTGAGACGCCACCTCACTAATCAGCACCCTGTCTAACCTTTCCAGAAGTCCATTCTTAGCCCATTTAAAGTCTGATCCATCATACCCTGGATCCAAAAGACCACAATCTTCAATAGCCTCAGCAAAGTCCACCATTTCGGCCAGACGGTTTGTGTCACTCCCCGTTCTGTCTCTCGCGGAGAGGATTGTGTTGAAATCCCCTCCGATAAACCACGGCATTCCTTCCGAGATTTGGGTCAGCTCCCTCATTTTTTCCCACAGTGCAAGCCTCTCGCCTCTCGAGCATTTAGCGTACACGGCCGAGATCAAAATGGGTGTTGGGATCCGGGGGCAAGTGAACTGCCCATGCAAAAGCTGCTCCGAGTCATCCACCACCTCAAAATCCATCCCTTCCTCCACAAAAATCCATATTTTCCCATTGGCATTGGACTCCTTATATTGCATCCCCAACACTTTTGAAAACTTGTCCGGGTTAGGGTCGACAAGTGGCTCCATTATTGCAAGAAAACAAATATTATGAGATTTAATTATTCTTTTTAGGACGTTTTGGGTAGACGCATTTGCGATCCCCCTAACGTTCCAAAATAGAAAATTCAAAGACATCATTAACTAGAAGGGTTCGTACCCGGTGGGATTGACGCCCCCCCTTGGAATTCAATGATTTGGAGATTGCTCCCTCCATGGGATGTCTCGGCCTCCAGAAGAGCTGGATTGGCTCCATCTTCATCTTCCTTGTGCGAGAGAGACTCCTCCCAATTTTCATCATTTTCCATATCATTCTCCATGAAGTTCTCGCGGGCCATGAGGGAGAAATATCAGTTAGTGCTCATGTGACTCGATGGTCCCGGATCCTCAGCATTCTCGACGACAAAGGGCTTGAAATGGCCTTTTGGTTGGACTAGGTCGTCCGAAGCCGATTGACCTTCATGCCGGGTCAGGTCCGCCTCTCTCGGCTTGTTCTTTCGCCCATGTTCAAACGAAGGAGCCTTAGTGTGCGCCTCTCTAAAATGTTGTGGGACACGTCCATTATGATCGATGGTCATGTCCGCACTCCCCGGGCCATGCAAATCCCCCAAAAAATCCGGTCCCGACCACTCTGCCCCCGTGCGCACACTAGCCTTCGGGCTCATCCGGGTGTTGCTTTCCTTCCCCTTGTGTTTTCCAGGTTGTTTCCATTCCATGTTATTGTTGGTTTGCCTCGATTCATCAACGTTCTTCTTCACGCCTATTCCTTCAAGATGTGGTTGCTTTGGTGATGCCATGTCAAGATTGTTGGGATTGTAGGCCTCGGCATCTCGGTTATGTGGCTGTCGCAAAGGATTTATGTTGTAGTTCCTCTTGGGAGGCCGCTCCGATGGCCTTGCCGCATAGCACACCTCACTCTTGTGTCCCACATGTTTGCATTCCCGGCAATAAGACGGGATTTTATCCCACTTCACTTGCTGTACCGTTCCACGACCACAAATATCCAATATGATCTCCTCGGGTGGTGGCTTAGTGATGTCAATTTCGATACAAAGTCTTGCAAAGGAAATTCGTGACTTATTGGCCATGGCTCGATCCACTTGGATTGGCATTCCTAGCAGCTTACCAATGGCAAATAGTGCCGCATGATCGAATAGGTGGATTGGTAACCCGACCAGGTTGCACCATATTATTTATGTTATCGAAAAGTTTAGAGAGAGACGCTCTCCCTTCTCTCTAGAATTCTTCCCTTGTCTCAAGTGATCTCCCCCCGCCGCCCATTCCCTCCACCCGTCTTCCCCCTACCCCTCCGTCTGGTCACACCCCACCCTCCCGCCCCCAACATCGTCACACCCCTTGACTCCCGCCGCCGGTCATCCCACGAGCAACCACTATCCTTCACCCACGACGACACTACACCAACTCTCCGCCGAACCAAAGAACTAGGCCCCGCCTTGGACGCCGGACCCCCCACCGGTTCCCGAACCAGGGGCCGAGGCTCCGCGGGACCTCTCGGATCAGCAAATGACCTTCCGGTCGTGTGAGGACGAGACACCCACTGCCCTAACCAAAGCTATGAAACTCAAGCTCGCCAAATCCCGGTGCAAAGCAAGGAAAAGCACCCCGGCTCCCTCCACCAAAGGGGATGGCCGAAAACGGTTTGTTCCCTCTCCACTCCCGGAGGACAAGCAACTTTACAAGAAACTCCTCTTCGACAATGACACCAGCTCCGACACCGATCCACCCCGGTGTAGAATGGCCATTTTCCCGTCCAACCCCACCTCCAATGAGGAGGGCCACAACCCCGGTGTTGAGACCGAAAGCTTGCTCCAACTCGGGGGGAAGCACCACATGATGGGTCCTATGGTGACAACCGGGTAGCCGGAGAAAAGTCCACGGCCGGCCAAGTTTCCGGCGACATTTTGGAGACCGTTGGAGATGGAAGAGACACACACATCCCCGCCCTCCTACCTGATCCGGATGGCCCACGTAGTACCCAAGATGCCTTGGAGGATGGGAAAGTCAAATTACTTGAAATGGGTATAGGGACAAAACTAACTCATGAAAGTTCCTTTGTCCCATACTCGCCTAGTAAGTCACATGATGTTCCGTTGGGATCCCCTCCAATGCAGCCAAAAGTAAAAGAGATCCTACACCTAGTAGCCTTGGACTCGTCGGAGACACTCGATACGGCGTCGGCGCAACCACTACAGACCGGAAACCTGCCGGAGGTCGGCCGCAACTCGACGGGAGGCCCCAACACTATTGAGACATGCATCAAAAGTCTCACAAATACCGCTTGGAAAGAGATTGGGCCACCTAGCGAAGACTTCCCACCTCTTGAACGTGGACGAACTCGGAAGATCCGAGCTACGTTCGAGAATTGGCTGAAACATAAAGATGCGTGCGTAGCCTACACGTTGCCTACAATGACGACGTCGACCAACCGTCTTAGCCAAGACCCCGAGCCCATGACTAGAGTCTCGGCCAATACCAAGAATCCCGATGTGATGCCGGACACAACAACATCCATTGACACGCCTATGGGCGATGCCTTGGCACAACATGGATTGAAAGGTGGTGAGAACGCCCAAACCGAGGAAAACAATGCCGAACACAACAACCCGAGGGGACACCGCGTCCCGGAAGAGAGGAATGGCAAAGCCCAAAAGTCCATGGCGGACATGGTCCGAGGACCTTCTTCAATAGACGGACCACAAGTCTTCGACCCGGAGAGCATTAAAAAGATTGGCTACGCAACTACTTCCAATGGAGTGCCGACAATTTACTTCTCCGGGGCAGAAATTCAAAAGCTTGCCACAAACCTCGGACATGCTATTGTTGGTAAGTTTTCTCACTCCATCCCGGCTTCCCATCAAATTCAAAAAGCACTTGAGAATATTAAATTTCGCCGTGGCTTTACTTGGAAATATATTAATGCTAAGCACATACTTGTGCAATTCGAGGATATTGCGGACTATGCCCGGCTCCTTAGTGGCCCCAAAGGCACCCCGGTATGGTATGTTGATCGGCATCCGATGACAGTATTCAAATGGTCACCTGAAGAGAGGACTTCTCCCAACCTAGCTAACCTCCTCTTCCTCATCACATCATTCCACCAAGTATTAGCAAGGCCGCTAAACTCCGCCAATGCAATCTTCACCTTGTCCCCCTCGGAATAAATTTGGAGGGTGAACACTTTATCCACTTGAGATTCCCACTCCAAGTAGGCTTTGGGGTTGAACTCGCAATGGAATTCAGGTAGGTTATGCTTCAAGGTCTTGGAAGGGTCATCAAATCGAGGCCGAAACTCCTCACCATGGTACCTATCTCTTCTAAACCTATCCCCATAAGGTTCCATCCCCCCATATTTATTTCCTCCCCCAAAACGACCATACCCCCCGTTTCCTCCTTCAAACCGCCTATTGGCTCCATTACCTCCCCCAAACCGTCCATTCTCCATGTGGTTAACTCTATCTCTAACATTCCCCCCTTGCCATCCCTCATACATCTCATCTTCCACAACCTCCTACGGGACCGCATTGGGTATAACATTACTCATAGGAGTGGGAGGCCTCGTCCTCCGTTCTTGTCCCCTTCCCTTACGTACTTGTCCCCGCCATTTTGTTGGACCGGGTGCGAGGAGGCATAGATTAAATTCCCGCAATAAGAAAAACACTAAGGACTAGCCCAAGTGTGGTTAGTGAAAAATAAAGAAAATAAGATTTAAGAAGGTGGCCTTAACCAAGATGTCCCAACCCCCCAAAAGTCACTCCCCAATATCACTCGGAAGAAGGTTTAGAGTATAGTAATAGGTGGTTTCACTCACACTTTCAACTCAAATTCCATGTTTTAGGTGCTTGGGGAGGATCAATCAAGGTATACCTCTTGGAAAATAAAAATCAAGAAGGCATAACACATAAACACATATTAGCAAGTTGCAAGTAGGTTCAAGGACTTAAGCAAAACACACACAAGCCATATATGAAAGCTGGAAATGTAGTAAAACATGGACTAAGCTTTAGGAAATTTTTTTGTATGGTTCCCCAACCTCAAAATAGCTGAAAATTTGTGTATAGTTTCACTTTTGAGTGTAATTCAAAGATAAAATAGCTCCAACAAGACAGATTAGGATATAAGGTATGATGTTTTCACTTTTCCCCCATCTATGCAAAAATAGGGCACATATATTCAATCGATCAGATCGATAAGCAAACGAATGTATTTTTAGCTGATTTTTTGTTGGCACAGAGCTATCATATCACGGTAACTTCATGTAAAATTACAGCTCAAACCAACAACAATAAGGCATTCCGATCAGCAATAACATACAGTCTAAAACAAGGAAACACAAAGGCTAAAAGAAAAATCAAATAAACAAAAGATCAAACACCTAGTGGGTACTAGGCTCTAGATACCAAATGATATAGATCCATGTATATCATAATCCATTAACCCAAGGAAAACCCAATTTTTTTTTTTTTTTTTTTTTTTTTTTTTTTTTTTTTTTTTTTTTAATCAAACACCTCTACGGTGGAGGGTTCGTGGGTCCCTCATCCCTATATTTCCACAAGAGATAATTACAAGGCGTGGCCACACCCAAAAGTGGTGTGCCGTAACAAAATCAAGAGTAGTATGCGGTCCGATCCCACAAGGTTCGGACCTCATCATACTCCTTTCCAAAAAACAATTAACCACAAAGCTAGTCACTATTGTCTCCCGTCGTCTCATGATCAACTTTGATGCCCGTCCCCGTCTAGGTTTCGGATGTGCGACACTCCCATCTCGTCCAATCTAACCAAGTCCAATAGTTCTCTCGGTGCTGAGTTGTAGTGCATTCGTAGGCCACTGTCTTGGACTAGCCCCATTTTCGCAAGGAAGTCCGCCGCTTTGTTCCCCTCCCTGTGTATGAAGGTGGCTCGGAATTTGAGTTGGCGTTTGAGAATGGTTAGTTGCGCCACCGCTTGCCGAGCGAGTGCCGGCCCCCATCCCGTCCCATTGACCAATTTGATTGCTTGCTCTGCATCTGACTCAATCCAGATTGGTAGGCCGTATTCCTTGGCTATATTTAGCCCGTGGATCATGGCCAACAGCTCCGCTTCTAACGCCGAGTGGGCTTCAAGGGGTGTGCTGACGGCGACGAGCATCTTACCCGAGTGGTCTCGAATAATCCCGCCAGCCCCTGTACTGCCGTTCGCTTCATTATAGGAGCCATCCGTGTTGAGCTTTATCCACGTCTGATCCGGGGGGTTCCATTTGATTGCCATGGCTAGGGGTAGCGCCCTGATTGCCGCCGCTTGTTGAGGAATATTGATTCCAAGTTTAACTCCCTTCCAATGTTTCGGCTTCAAGCTTCCATTAGACATAGCATTTCGAATGAACATGTGGACCTGCCATACCACGTTTTGTGGTTTAAACTGTGTGCCTTGGTGGCGGCTCCTGTTTCTCTCCGACCAAATAAACCAAAGGATGAGGTATGGAGTGGCTCGGCTAAGATGTTTCTTGTTCGGCTGTTGGCACCTTCGCGCCCACACTTCGATTCTCGTAGGGATTGTGTCATTGATATGGATGCGTGGGAACGGGCCTGTGAACCAGCCGTCGAACTCACTCCATACTCTGCGAGCTCCATATCCCTGGATGAAGAGGTGTTGGAGTGACTCAGTGTTCGGTCTGTGGGGGCAGCATTGGCACTTAGAAGCTAGCTCAATCTCCCGCCACTGAAGTTTCGTGTCAACCGGCACCCGATTGGAGAGAAGCCTCCAGATAAAGATGGCTATTGAGTTGGTGAGGCCTACCTTCCAAACGTCCCCCAAACCATGGATGATCGGGTTTCGTCCTCGAAGTGTGTCCCATGTCGAAGCCACCGTGAATTCCCCATGCTTAGAGAGGTTCCACCTCGGGATATCCTGTTCGTCATGGAGGATCGGTGTATTAATGATGCCATCGATAACATGCTGAGGGAGGCCGGCCTGATTGTGAAGGAGTTGAAGCTTGGGCACATCCCAACCACCATTTGTAATGAACTCCGAGACCCGGGTGGTTGGTCTTCCCCTATCATCAAGGCTAAGTTCCCTCAGAGGGCTATTGCCAAGCCAAATGTCATCCCAGAAGTAGATGTCCCCTTGTCCCACTAGCCATCTCATGTGCGGTTGCGCGAGGGGCCATGCTCTTGAGAGCCTTCTCCACGTAGGGCTACTCCTGCTCGGCAATCTCAAGGTGAGCGGTGTGGAGTTGGAGCAATATTTTGCCATCATGTATCTTGCCCAAAGGGAGTTTTGCTCCCAAGGAAAACCCAATTGTACATGCTTGATCAATATTTTGGTGAAGTAGATTTTCAATTTATCAAAATAAACAAAGGCAAATCATAGATCCAATAAGAAATCATGAATCTAAGATGAAACAAGAAAGATTAACATTGGATATTGTGGAAATTGGAATACAAAGTCATTGATGAAGCAAGCTAAGGCACTTGCAACATAACTAACATGCATTAATTGCTAGATCTTCAAGGCAACCAAAATCCTCAAAGCAAAACTCTACTTTTTTTTTAATCAAAAGCACCACGAGGGTGGAGGGTTCAGGCGGACCCACACCTGTGCATTACTAAGGACAATTGCAACGAAAAACTAGGAACACCGAGCCGCCCAAAAGTGACGGCTCGCCAAAACCAATTAGAGTACAACGAGGGCCTCCCTACAAACTAGAGTGGTCATCAATGTACTCTTCACTATTCTATTACAATTAACATGGTGCAACCTTCACATCACAAAATCCAAGATCCGTCACTTAATTGAGGCCCACAATAGGGATACCCCCGCGATGAAGCCTTCCTTCTCCCGGTTGGGGAGCCCACATGAGACATTCATTGAGCAAGTGCTCGGCTCGTTCGCACTAGAGTCATCCTGATCAAATGACACCGTGGCGACATTGTCTTTCAAACGCAAATTGTCGATGTGTTGAGCTTTGGAGTGCATGTCTCCCTTATGTGCCTTGCCTTTCCTCTTCCTCGACACCAATTGGAATCCATCCTCGTCCATGCTTGGTTGACTCCCAAGGGGCGCTCGAGGAGCCAACGGATCGACGTTCATTGTACCCTCCTTGTTCTTCTCTTGGTTGCCACTATCTTTTTCCTTGTTCGTGTGATCAATGTTCGGTGGGTGCCAACCCTAATCGCCGCCTTTGGACGCCATTCTCGACGGATGATCTTGTGATTGTGGCTAGGGTAGAACGCCTTGGTTGGTGTTCAGTAATCCTTGCCTCGGCCCTTCCTTCCCAACGCATGACACTCATCAATGACATGCCCAACATGCTTACAATTCTCGCAAAACAATGGGATACGGTCCCATGCTACTTTGTGTCTTGAATTTTTGCCTAGGATGTTTAGCATGATCTCCTCCGTTAGGGGGTTGGAGATATCAATCTCAACACATATCCTAGCAAAAGAGAGTCGGGTTTGATTGATTGTGGCATGGTCCTCTTGTAACGGCTTTCCTAATAGCTTGCCGATCGCCATGAGGGCCGATTCCTCAAAAAGATGGGCCGGTAGTCCCATGATATTGCACCACACTGCAACGATGGGCGACTCAAAGAACGTATCAAAGTCCGGCGCCCATTTGAACACCCTCATTGGGTGAATGGTAACAAACCAAACCGGACTCCCATTAGGGCCACTTAAGACCTTAGCATAATCAGCCATATCTTGGAATTGAAGTAGGATGTGCTTGACATTCAAGTATTTCCAAGTGAAAGAACCAACTAGCCCCATACCCCTTAAGCTTTTTTGAATTTGGAAAGAAGAAGGGAGTGAGTGGGAAAACTTCCCAACAATGGCTAGTCCTAGTTTCTCCGAGAGATATTCCGTTTCAACATCGGTAAAGGAGAGATAAGGTGTACCTTCAAAGTCTCCGGCTGTCCCCAAAGGTGTGACCTTGCCGGCGTCGAGTGGGATTGGCTCGTCCTTATGGGTTTTATGTGGTGTTGAGGCTCCCACCATGCACCCCGTCCCCCAATGTGCGAACAAGTTTTTAGCCTCTTTCCATGCTTTCGCTGACGGGACCAAGTTTTCCGGCGGGTACTCCGGCGGCAGACCGTCGGTGCCATGGTCCCTCTTGTCTCCATCAATGCCGAATTGGGTGTGGATAGCACATGGTGCTGAATTTGAATTCAAAATGGCATTTACCTCAAATGGACCATCATTCTCTTGCCCAAGGAAAGTAACCTTTGTCTTTTCCTTCTTTTGTGAGTCACATGCCAACCCATCCTCTAGCCTAGGCGTCACATGGAGGGGTGTACTTGCATTGGTCTCCTTGTTGACCATCTCATACTCCAAGCATGAGACATCAAGGTCCCGGCCAGCCGTCGCCGGCGCCGGCGCAATTCCGGCCATCCCCTCACCATCAAGACCTTCAAAATCTTTTGTCGAAGCTTTCTCATTCTTTGCCATTTTAGCTAAGGAGCTCAACATCTCCCCAATAAGAGCTTGCTTAACATCTGGTGACCCCCTCCCTTCACCATGGAGTTTGCCGACGTGCCCATCAGCCATTTCGAACACCATCTTCTTCTTAGCCCGACTCACCTCCGAACCAGATTCAAGACCGGCTCGTTTGAGGGCTTGTCGAGCTTTCTCCGGGTGGGGCGTGCCAACCCTTTTGGTTTTGGGCCGTGCAATCGAATGAAACATCCACTCCGGCGAGGAAGGGGGCTGCATCGTGTGTATCAAGGCCGTGGCCTCCCCCTTCAGAAGCTCACCACCGGACTTCACTATGTGTCGGATGCAACAATCACATTTCACCTCCCTCAAAGGGGAGGGAGGGAGAGAGGTCGAATTCTAGAGAGAAGGGAGAGCTTCTCTCACTAAAATGAATCGTAGTTCTAAGTTTCGTCCTTCCAAAGCAAAACTCTACTTGATCCATACTTCACTAAGAATTGATAAACCAAGCAACCTAAATCTAGGAATTGGATGAAAACCATCTTCAAGAGGAACAGATCTCTTAAGTATATGATTTCAGCAAAAACTAAGGAAACATCGGGTAGAATGCTTCTTCCTTCAAATTTCAGCAAGTTTTGCATTGCGGGCTCCCCGTTCTTCCGGACTCCTCCAGCATGGCCTTTTGCACAAAAGTAGAGAGCCCCTCCCGTAGTCGCCTCACCATGGACCTCGTCGGCGCGCCTCCACGTGGGGTCGTATCATATCAACTCCCCCAAACTTACATTTTTGTTTGTCCTCAAACAAAACAATAAAGAAACAAAAGTAGACGCATGGAATGCACAAGGACTAGAAGTCATAATTGCCTCAAAGTATGAAAAAGATAAATCAAACATGAATTAACGCAATCAAATCAAGCAAGGCTTATTAGTGCACTTTCATTACTAGCTCGTGGAACACTTTGAATTCATGCACTCACATGTGGCAAACTTCCAAAGATGGGAAGTGTTCTCTTACTCTCAAAGTGTATAAGGTAATGTGTATAAGCACTCAAATCATGCATTATCATAGGGTTGCTCAAAGTCTAATCCCTCCTCTACTAGATGTGATTAACCATCAAAAGTCCGAAAGGTCTTTATTTTTGGTTGTAATGTAGGCTCTTTGGTAAGTGAGGAATATTTGGCCAAAAAGGGGCTAAAATAAAATTCCCAAGAAGAGTAAAATAAACTCTACTTTTCTTATAAACCCAAGACATTTATTCATCCTTCAACTCACATTCCCAAACCTTTGATTTTTCTATCTTTTTCCACACAACCTTTCTTTCTTTTTCTTTTCTATTTTCATAGGCATCCTTTCGATATTAAGCACACTTTGAATTTTTTCTATTTTCACAACTTGCACTTTTATACTTTAAGCACACTACTTTTCACTTTATATATTTTCCCCTTATTTCTCCAATTCCTTCACAGAAGATAAAACAAAATAACTATACTAACCGAAGGAATTGTTCCAATTGATTTGGTTTCCAAAGAATAGGCTAAGTGGAGGGGGCTAGGAAAGAGATCGAAAACACGAATAGAATGCGGATCAAGTTATATGGAGTGATAACCGAACTAATTGGATCAGTTAGCAAATGTCGTTGCCATTTAATCAATGCACTCTAGCTCTCGCCCTTTCCTCCTTGCCAAAGTAATTTATAACTCCCAATTTTGCACAACTTTAACAGTAAAGCGGCAAGTTGGGGTCGATCCCACAGGGAAGTTGGTGTGTCGAGTGTGTGAGTAGTGAACAGGGGGGTTGGCTGCTGCCACGCTTTAATTTGGGAGTTTTAACTACTGTTTTAATCTAGACAAAATTTAAACTAGCTAGATTGATCAACGGAATTCTAACTACTGGGTCAAGTGATTTGCAGGAAACAACAGAAAAGTAAATGCGCGGATTTAAAGCGAAAATAACTAGATTAAACTAAAAACTGATTACAGCGTGAAATTAAACTAAGCTAACACTTGGAGTCTAAGAAAGCTGTAAGCTGAGAAGAATCTAAAATAACTGATTTGAAAAGTGGTTATCATCAAAAATAACTCCCTATTGCATCGCCGGAAAACACCCACCCATCCCTCACGTCGCCACCCGCCCCTCCACCCTCACCACCCTGTCGGCCACCTCCCAATCCCACTCCGCCTGTCACCCCCGGCCCATCCCCGACGAAAGCCACTTCAACGTCGGACTTGGCTCGCGGCTCCCGTCAACCTCTACTCCACGTCTTGGCTATACCTTGCCGAAGCCCGCCCAGCTGGCCGAAACAATGGGGCAACCGCCGGACCCCGACGAAAAGAGAGACACTCCGGCCCTAAATCCGGATCATTTGCCTGACATTGTTCCCGGGGATGAGGAAGCTCGGGTCCTCTCCGATCAGCAAATGGTCTTCCGAGCTGGTGAGGCCGCTTCCCTTCAACGTCCGACCAAATCCATGGAACTAAAAATGGCTAAAGCAAAGCTCAAAGCCCGGAAAAGTACGCCGGCGCCTCCTACCAAAGGCAATGGGCGTAAGAGATTTGTCCCGTCTCCGATGCCCGAGGACAAGCAACTAAGGAAGAAGATAGACTTCGGTGAGGAGGAAGGACCTTCGGCCGGTAGTTCCAAATGCAAAGGATCCCTGTTCCCGGCGACTCCGTCCCTCGACTTGGGGCTCTCTTTCAGGTTGGAGGACCCCGACTTGCCTCATAAGAAGGAAGAGGAAGTGGAGCATTGGAATGAATGTGAAGAAGAGTTCGATGCCCCCAACGGTAGAACCGTGCCGGAAGGAGGCGGCTCGCCGGAAACTGCTGCTCCCGCCGTCGAGCTTATGACCGTTTCCGGTGAAGTCCCCTCCCTCCACAATCCCCAGCCAAGACTTGCTAGGTCACGTGAAGCACAAGCTGCCCCATGTGCTGTCCTTGCCCCATTGGAAAGTGGAAAAGCAAACCTACCTAATCTGGAGGCTGGGACAAAAGTTGACTTTGAAAGCACTAATCCACCTTTCCTACCTAAGCCATCAGGTACAAAAGCAAACTTGCCTAAAATGATAGCAAGTACAAAAGCCCCCCTTGAAAGTGCCCCCCCCCCCTTTCCCCTCTAACATGGCACGAGTTGCATCGTTTGGATCCCCACCAAGGAACCCAAAACTAGATGAGATCCTTCATCTTGCAGCGTTGGACTCGGTGGAAACGCTCGATGCAGCGGCGGCGCAGCCTCTCCGTGCCGGAAACCTACCGACGGCCAGTCACAAACCACCGGAGTTCCCCCAAAACTCTTCGGGATGCATGCAAAGTGTCACACACACACCTTGGAATGGGAGTGGGGCATCTCTTGAGGACTTCCCCCCTCTCGAACGAGGACGAACTAGCAAGATCCGAGCTACGTTTGAGGCCAGCCCGGAACATTATTGTGTGGAGCTCGGCCAGCCGCGACCTAAGGCGAACCCTAACGCCAACCGAGAAAAGCTTATTATCGAGACAACGAACAAGGCCACGCCTAGTGCCGAGATGGGCGTATTGACAAGAGAAACACCAACACCCAACGATACGCCAATGGATGATGCCGAGAAGATCCACACCGAGAATGAAGAGGCCGAGAAGGTCCACACCGAGAAAGGAAAAGCCGAACTGCCGAGAATGGAAAAGCCGAGAAGGGTACACAACGACAACGATGGTGCCGAGAAGATCCACACCGAGAATGGAAAAGCCGAACACAACAACCCGAAGAGAAAAGGAAATACACCTAAGCCCTCGGCGAATGCCGCAACACAATGGCCAAATGAAGTTACTCAACATGGGGGGGTAGAAGCTACCCCGGGGACCTCGGCGTGGCCGAAATCGATGGCGGACTTGCTTAAGGGTACTCCGTCGGGCCCGGCGAGTAACACGCTACATGGCGGGGGTGAAGGCACCTCAAGCCACCCCGACCGGCCGAAAACGATGGCGGACATGCTTAAAGGCTCGACTGACCCTAACGGCCCTCAAGCCTTTGAGCCGGATAAGCTTCAGAACATTGGATTTGCTTCAGTGTCCGACGGCATCCCGGCCATCTACTTCTCCGGAGCGGAAACTCAAAAGCTTGCTGAGAGCATGGGACACGCCATTGTGGGTAAGTTCTCTCACTCTATCCCTACTGGACTGCAAATCCAAAAGACTCTCGATAATATTAAACTCCGGTGTGGATTCAGTTGGAAGTACATTAATGCTAAACATATTCTCATTCAATGCGAGGACTTGGCGGACTATGCCCGAATCCTTGGAGGCCCAAGGGGTACGCCCGTATGGCTCATTGACCGTCACCCGATGAGGGTCTTCAAATGGTCCCCGGACTTTGATGCATACTGCGAGTCCCCCATTGCGGCAATTTGGTGCAACCTAGTTGGCCTCCCCATTCATCTTTTCGACCAATCCGCCTTATTCGCCATCGGCAAGCTTCTCGGCACTCCAATACAGATTGATCGAGCCACGGCAAACAAGACTCGGCTTTCATTTGCCCGAATTTGCGTCGAGATAGACATCACAAAACCGCCTACCGAAGAGATAATCCTTGACCTTGGTGGGCGAGAAACAGTGCAGCGGGCAAGAAGGAACGGCCGCCAAAGAGAAACTACCACAACGGCCCGCCTAAACAGTCACAACCCGAGAGACAAACCGAGAAGGGGAAGCAAGATACGGGGAAGAATGCCCCCAGCTCCAATGAATGGAAACGTTATGGGAAGAAGCAAGGCAAGGCCGGTGATCGACCAAACAATAACAAAACAAATGGGGAGGATATCGGTGGTACTTCCTGGGAGGGACCGAACTCGAAAATGCCGAGCTCAAGGCCGGACTCTAAAATGCCGGACTCTGCTTTGGGGAGCGGACCGAGCTCCGGAACTCAAAATGCCGGGCTCAAGGCCGGGACCGAGGTTGGGAAGTTCCCACCGAACCGGGGGAACCCATTGCATCCCACCTCCGAACCACCATCACCACGTGGGAACATGGACGTGGAGTGGGGCTCCCCTAATGCGAGGCGCTCGGTCTCACCAGCTCGTCGAGGGAATCCGAGAGGAGGCGCGCGCCATGCCTTGACAAGGGGGCGTGGGTTCTTCTCGGCAAAGAACCACATGAGTACTAACCAATATTACTCTCTCATGGCGAACGGAGAATTTGATGTTGAGAATTGTGGGGATGCGGACGAAGACCCCATGGAGTTGCACATGGGGGTCGAGAGGTTAGGAGGCAACAGTTCGGCCGACGATGCCGAGGAGGTCGCCCCGAACAAAGAGCAACACCGCACTGACTACCAAGGAGGGCCTTCAGCCTCTTTGGGTACGCACCCTTCCTGTTAATGATGTCGTACAATTTCATGTTTTGGAACGTGAGGGGGATTGCGAATGCGCCCACTCAAAACGTTCTAAAAAGACTTATTGATTGTCATAATGTTTTATTTCTTGCAATAATGGAACCGCTCACACACCCGGACCCGGACCGATTCTCTAAGGCCTTGGGGCTGCCCTTCATTGGTTCGAACACGAACGGGAAGATTTGGATGTTCGCGGAAGAGGGGTCCACTTTTGATATTGAGAATGACTCGGAACAAATCCTTCACGGTTACCTCAAGTCCCACCGCCTTGCTAGGCCGGTGGCCATTTCAGCCGTGTACGCCAAATGTACAAGGGCTGAACGACATCAATTATGGGACAAGATGAGAGAGATTGCCGGGCCTCTCGAGGGAACACCTTGGATCATCGGTGGCGATTTCAACACCATTCTATCACACCAAGACAGAGTCGGAAGTGATACTAACCGGCAAGCCGAGATGGTTGATTTTGCGGAGGCAACGGAAGACTGTAGGCTGCTTGATCCTGGTTTTGATGGAGCGGCATTCACTTGGGCCAAGAATGGCCTCTTTGAAAGGTTGGATAGAGTGCTTGTCAGTGAGGATTGGACTAAGACCTTCGAGGCTACTCGGGTTACGAATCTCCCCCGGGTTGCCTCGGACCATGGACCAATTCTTGTCAGGTGCACGAAGATGAACACATCCGCTGGAGCCAAGGCATTCAGGTTCCAGAACATGTGGATCCGACATGAAGGATTCATGGCCGTAGTGCAAAAGCATGGGAGGAACCCACGGGGGCGGGTGGAATCCTAAACATTCAAATCAAGCAGGCCAGAGTTAAAAAGGCCCTTAAGGAGTGGAACAAAGAGGTCTTTGGGAACATCCATGCTAATCTAAAGGAAAAGGAGGAAGAAATTGCTCTGGCCCAATCTAGTTTCGAGGCAAGGCCGACTCCGGAGCACAGGACAGCGATCAACAAACACATTGCCGAGTACATCCTTTTGCTGAGAATGGAAGAAGATTTTTGGCGACAGAAGGCAGCTTTGAGGTGGCTTGCCGAGGGAGACAAAAATACCCGGTTCTATCAAAGCTGGGTGAAACAAAAGAGGGTCCGTCTCCGCATCCATTCAATTCGTGTCAATGGGCAGGAGCTCACCGAGGAAGCCGAGATTAAAAAGTCCGCAGTGGAGTTCTTCCAACAACTCCTTGCCCCCAACAATCCGACACTTGAAGACCCAGACCTCGACCTAATCCAGCAGGTCCACTCAGCCGAGCAGTTCGTTGACATCGCAGATGCTCCAAGTGCGGACGAGGTCAGGAGTGCCACCTTTTGCATTTCCGGAGATAGTGCACCCGGACCTGATGGCTTCTCGGCCACCTTCTATCAAGCCTGCTGGTCCATTGTGGGGCCGGAGGTAGTGGAAGCAATCAGACAGTTCTTCAGAGGGGCCTTCCTGCCAAGGAGCATCACGGCCACAAGCATTGTCCTTATCCCAAAGAAGGCATCGCCGGAGTCATGGACCGACTACCGACCCATCAGTCTCTGCAATGTTTTAAACAAGATCATTACCAAGGTACTCACCTCTCGACTCTCTCCTTTCCTCCCACAGGTCATCTCCCCAAACCAAAGTGGTTTTGTCAAAGGTCGGCTCCTTAACGACAACGCACTTCTGGCTCAAGAAATGTTCCATGAGCTTGCTAGATGCTCCCCAGCGCCTAATGTGGCAGTAAAGATTGACATGGCTAAAGCCTATGATAGGGTCCAATGGCCCTTCCTCTTCAAAGTTTTACGCCGTATGGGATTCCCGGATTCATGGATTTCACTTATGGAGAGGTGTATTGGGTATTGCTGGTTCTCGGTCCTTGTTAACGGGGGCACCCGCGGGCTTCTTTAGATCAACTCGTGGACTTCGGCAAGGAGATCCGATCTCCCCCGCTCTGTTCGTGATCGCTGCGGAATACCTGTCCCGAGCATTAGATAAGCTCATCCTCGGCCAAAAGGACATGACGTACAAAGCCTCCCGGAGATGCATGGAGATCAGCCATCTAGCCTATGCGGACGACATTATCATCTTCACCCAAGCGGCGGCAAATCCTATGCGCCGGCTAAGAGCTTGTCTTGAAAAGTATGAAAGAGTCTCCGGCCAACAAGTCAGCCTTGCTAAGAGTAATTTCTATATTGCCGAGGCCCATGAGCATTGGGCAAACTCGATCCAGGCGGAAGGGGGCTTCACTAGAGGGGTTTTCCCTTTCCTCTACCTCGGAGTACCTATCTATCGTGGTGTCAAACGCACGGACATGTTCCTCTTTCTACGAGAAAAGATTGCAAGAAGGATCTCAGGATGGGCACACCGTCACCTATCCTTTGGAGGAAGGCTTACGTTGATTAAGAGCACCCTTGAAGCGATCCCCTTACACATCTTCCAAGCCGTCGAGCCCACGGCCGGTACCCTTAAGCAACTTGATCAACAAATGGCCCGATTCTTTTGGGGGTCTACGAATGAGAAGAAGCGGACCCATTGGATTGGTTGGGAACAAATGTGTCGGCCCACTGATGAAGGAGGCCTTGGGATCCGGAAAACTATGGAGGTCCTCCGCGCCTTCAATATCAAACTTTGGTGGCGCTTTCGGGAGCAAAACTCCCTTTGGGCAAGATACATGATGGCAAAATATTGCACCAACTCCACACCGCTCACCTTGAGACTGCCGAGCAGGAGTAGCCCTACGTGGAGAAGGCTCTCAAGAGCATGGCCCCTCGCACAACCGCACATGAGATGGCTAGTGGGACAAGGGGACATCTACTTCTGGGATGACATTTGGCTTGGCAATAGCCCTCTGAGGGAATTTAGTCTTGATGATAGGGGAAGACCAACCACCCGGGTTTCGGAGTTCATTACTAATGGGGGTTGGGATGTGCCCAAGCTTCAGCTTCTTCACAATCAGGCCGGCCCTCCCTCAGCATGTTATCGATGGCATCATTAATACACCGATCCTCCATGATGAACAGGATATCCTGAGGTGGAACCTCTCTAAACATGGGGAATTCACGGTGGCTTCGACATGGGACACACTTCGAGGGCGAAACCCGATCATCCAAGGTTTGGGGGACGTTTGGAAGGCAGGCCTCACCAACTCAATAGCCATCTTTATCTGGAGGCTTCTCTCCAATCGGGTGCCGGTTGACACGAAGCTTCAGTGGCGGGAGATTGAGCTAGCCTCTAAGTGCCAATGCTGCCCCCACCGACCGAACACCGAGTCCCTCCAACACCTCTTCATCCAGGGACATGGAGCTCGCAGAGTATGGAGTGAGTTTGACGGTTGGTTCACAGGCCCGTTCCCCCGCATCCATATCAATGATACAATCCCTACGAGAATCGAAGTGTGGGCGCGAAGGTACCAACAGCCGAACAAGAAACATCTTAGCCGAGCCACTCCATACCTCATTTTGTGGTTTATCTGGTCGGAGAGAAACAGGAGTCGCCACCAAGGCACACAGTTTAAACCACAAAACGTGGTATGGCAGGTCCACATGTTCATTCGGAATGCTATGTCCAATGGAAGCTTGAAGCCGAAACATTGGAAGGGAGTTAAACTTGGAATCAACATTCCTCAAGCGGCGGCAATCAGGGCGATACCCCTAGCCATGGCAATCAAATGGAACCCCCCGGACCAGCCGTGGATAAAGCTCAACACAGATGGCTCCTACAATGAAGCGAACGGTAGAACAGGGGCTGGAGGGATTATTCGAGACCACTTGGGTAAGATGCTCGTCGCCTTCAGCACACCCCTAGAAGCACACTCGGCGTTAGAGGCGGAGCTGTTGGCCATGCTCCACGGGCTAAATATAGCCAAAGAACTCGCCCTACCAATCTGGATTGAGTCCGATGCAGAGCAAGCAATCAAATTGGTCAATGGGACAGGATGGGGCCCGGCACTCGCCCGGCAAGCGGTGGCGCAACTAACCCTTCATAAACGCCAACTCAAATTCCGAGCCACCTTCATACACAGGGAGGGGAACAAAGCGGCGGATTTCCTTGCGAAAATGGGGCTAGTCCAAGACAGTGGTCTACGAATGCACTACAACTCAGCACCGAGAGAACTGTTGGACTTGGTTAGATTGGACGAGATGGGAGTGTCGCACATCCGATACCTTGACGGGAACGGGCATTAAAGTTGATAATGAGACGATGGGAGACAATAGTGACTAGCTTTTTGGTTAATTGTATTTTGGAAAAGAGTATGATGAGGTCCGAACCTTGTGGGATTGGACCGCATACTACTCTTGATTTGTTACGGCACACCACTTTTGGGTGTGGCCACGCCTTGTAATTACCGCCTTTGGAATTATAGGGATGAGGGACCCACGAACCCTCCACCGTAGAGGTGTTTGATAAAAAAAAAAAAAAAAAAAAAAAAAAAAAGCTGAGAAGAATCTAAGCGGGAAACTTAAGTCACGCTAACAAAAATGAGTATTCTGCAGTTCTCCCATTGGTCGCCCTTCTAATTAAGCTACCTAACTAAGCTAGAGAATTAAACTAAACTAAGGTATAGAGCTGGACTACGCTAGATAACTATGCTAAACTAAACTAGGTGGAAAGTAAAGTGTCTCCCTTCTTCTTGTGGTGGCACACCCTCTATTTATAAGCTCGATTCGGTCTCCAGCTAGATAACGATCTTGTCATGGAATATTCACTCATTCTGAGAATGAGCGACTCATCGATTGCTACGTGCTGTTCTTCTAAAATGTCGATGCTTTTTGGTAACAAATTCGTGACTCAGTTTCGTCCTTGCGTCTCATATTCCAGCACGTGTCCCCTTCTAGAACGTCGTCCTTGATAACAGGATGGTGCGTTGTATCCAGCTCATTTACTCACGTGCTCTTCTTCCAGAAACCCGTGGTCCCCTCCTAACTGCTCGCTCGCTCCCCCTTGATCAACTCCCCCGATTCTGAGCCTTTTATCGCCTTTGTACTTGCTTGATCAGGTCGGCCTTGAAGCCTTGGTCAAGTGGTAATTCTGCACATTTAACACTTGTTTTGCGCGATAAACCGATCAAGTAGCATATCCAAGCCCCTTGGCCTAGCGGTAAAGGGTGCTGGATACCGCGTCCATCCTGGAGGTCTCGAGTTCGAACCCTCGGTGGCGTAATTTGTCTTTCCTCCTTGTTATAGGAGTTGATTTGTAATTTCTTCCTTCATATATATGATATAAATATATGAAGTTAATTTTAAAAAAAAAAAAAAAAAGTAGCATGTATTTCACCCATAAACCGATGCATGAAATAGGCCCTATCACACTGCTCACACTTAAAACATACTTGTCCCCAAGTATAAAGAAAAAGAAAAGAAAAAGATAGGGAAAATTTCAGGCATGGTTTATTTATTTTTTTAAGTAAAAGAAAAGACGAAAAGAAAAATAAAACCTTAAGATAAAGACACGTATTCACATGTATGCATTAGACCGAATAATTTTCCAACAATCATACCCGAGGTCGAGGTCAATCCATTTTTCAGTAGCTTGTGTTCATTCTCTTTCGCCTTTGTTTGATCAAGGTGTCAGCTTGTCAAGATTGCTCAATTCAAGAAGCACTGTTGGATTCACTTAGTCACTCATTCCTCACCTAAGAAGTTAGGACTGTTCACTCGATGTTGCCATAAATTTAATACCTTGAATCGGACTGCACAAGATAGTTCCTTAAGGTCTTTGTTTTAAGTTTGTAACGAGGCTCAAGGTTAGTAAGGTATTAGGGTGGGGTCTTAGGGGTTCTAAGTTCAAAAATAAAAAATAAAAAATTTTAAAGAAAAATCACATGAGTCAAAAAGCCAAAGATTTGCCTAGACTCGCTGGATCAGAATTGGGATATTTTTTTTTTCTTTGGTGCTCCTTCTTGGTCAGATTTCGACCTTCAGCCTTATATTATTTTTTTTGCTTTTGATTTTCTGGGTCAGGTTACAACTATTTCCTGCCCTTTTTTTTATATGATCAATGATCAACCCGATTGTCTAACTTGATCAACTTGGCTGCCCCTCCTTTTTCTTGCTATCCCCTTTCGTTACCCTTGACAAACTCCATCTCTTTGACCCTCTTTCCTCATGTGATATGGAACTTTGAATTTGGTTTTTAGGCTTCAAAGAAAGGGGAAAGAGTGTATAAGCTCGAATTGGCTAACTAGGGGGTGCCTTGACTAATGAGGCGGGTTTGTGGAACGAAGGAAGAACTCGGCTCAAATGGTTAAGTCCTAATGCCTTTAGTCATTACTACTTGTGCAATTTTAATCTCAATATTAAAAATCAGCCTCTCATAACTTTTCTTTTGTAAAAATTGTAGAAAGTGTTCTACTTTTGGCTTATAACTCACATATAGAGAGGCTTCACAGTTGGTTTAGAAATTGAGCGTTTCTATCATACTTGCGTCATTCAAATTGATCAAGCTTTTGCAATCAAGTTTTACATGTGAGCATACTGAATCCTTTTTCTAACTCTCCCAAGAAGTAATCAAGTCTTCCATTTATCCAATTTCATGCATATTGCCTATTTTATTACTATCTGGAATTTGTTATTTTTCGAAAAAAATTTTAGCATGTATGATTCTACTGTAACTAACCCGTCCCCCCTCCCCACTGCATATGAACTCGTCCCCGAGGGGGTGGATGCAGTGGAAAGAAGGGTTAGGCACAGGCAACGGCATAACAACAATCAAGGGAATCTTCTCACACTTAGACCGGACACGGCTAAGTGTGAGATAGTGCCAGCAATCAAAACATGCTAATAACCACATAGAAATAAAACAGATATAGGCAAAACAGAAAACAACTTCCATAAACTTCTTACAGTTAGTCCAGACACAGGACTAAGTGTGAGATTTGGAGTACACAATTTACACAAAGAAACAAGGTTAAGGGTGATAGTACTGCCTTCTAGATAGCTGAATCAGGGGAATGTTGCGCTTCTTCCTTATTGCCTCCATTACACAGGTTTTTCTTATTGCCTCTACGACTTCGTGCTTATCGGAGCTCCCCCTCCTTGGTATTTTTATTCTTTTTCTCCTTCAGGGAGGGGAAGCAAAAGACCTGCTGGCAGCTTTAGTAAGCCCCATACCTTAATTGGTATGGTGGCCCATATTAGGGGGAGGAAAGATACTTTCTTCCCCCTTCCTCTTGCTCCCTTTCTCTGCTCTCACCTGGTTGCTCTCCACAGTCTTGCTTGCTTCAATGACTGCTCCGGTCTCTTGATTTTCTCCTCATCCACTTGCTGTCTTGAACCCTCATCTTCAAGAAGCAGCTGGTTCATTGCCTGGTGGCGCGTTCTTCTCGGGATGGAGTCTTCTTCTATGGTCGATGAAAGGTTAAATTCTGCCTCCTTTCGTCGTAAAGGGAGATCACTGGGACGAGGCAGCCCCTCTGTTGGTGGTGGTGGAACAGGGTCCTTAGACCGAGAAATCCTTGGGCGAGCCTTTATGGCGGTGTGAATCTCCACGGGAAAACTTCTGAGTACGGAGTCCACACGCCTTATGTCAGCCGGGTCCACATATTGGAGTGGCCCGATGAATCTAGGAGGCGATAATGGGGTTCTGGTGGTTGGTGGACTCGGTGGTGAGAAGGATCTCTGATTATTACAGTCGAGACCGGCTCCTGAAGAAAACGAGGAAGTATTGGAGGTCTCGAGTTGATTGCCCTGCATTTCTTTCCGAATGAAGATAGCACAAAGGTTCTGAAGATATTTGATGGAAAGTGAGATCCGGAAAACCCTCTTTTATACTCAAATTCCGACTGTTGAGATCCCCGCTTATTGATTTCTCTGCGACCTTTCGTGTACCGGTGCGCCTTTTTAGAATGTCAGATGCCAAAGCTTCCCCGATACGCTTCCTTCCTCTCTCCAGAACGTCCTTTCATTTCACCAGTCGGCGCTGCCTGACACCTCTCTACTTACTGCACATGTCTCGTCATCACCTGCTCTTATCAACTCAATCACTGTTCCACTAATTAAATTCAAATTTCACTGATCACGTGAATCATTAAATCTCGATGACAGCTCACATTATTCCACTTGATCAGTTCCTTTCCTTCACTTCCGACTTTTGATTAACGAAAATAAAACTAAACACACTTAATAAAAAACATCTTAGCCGAGCCACTCCATACCTCATCCTTTGGTTTATATGGTCGGAGAGAAACAGGAGCCGCCACCAAGGCACACAGTTTAAACCACAAAACGTGGTATGGCAGGTCCACATGTTCATTCGAAATGCTATGTCTAATGGAAGCTTGAAGCCGAAACATTGGAAGGGAGTTAAACTTGGAATCAATATTCCTCAACAAGCGGCGGCAATCAGGGCGCTACCCCTAGCCATGGCAATCAAATGGAACCCCCCGGATCAGCCGTGGATAAAGCTCAACACGGATGGCTCCTATAATGAAGCGAACGGCAGTAAAGGGGCTGGCGGGATCATTCGAGACCACTCGGGTAAGATGCTCGTCGCCGTCAGCACACCCCTTGAAGCCCACTCGGCGTTAGAAGCGGAGCTGTTGGCCATGATTCACGGGCTAAATATAGCCAAGGAATACGGCCTACCAATCTGGATTGAGTCAGATGCAGAGCAAGCAATCAAATTGGTCAATGGGACGGGATGGGGGCCGGCACTCGCTCGGCAAGCGGTGGCGCAACTAACCATTCTCAAACGCCAACTCAAATTCCGAGCCACCTTCATACACAGGGAGGGGAACAAAGCGGCGGACTTCCTTGCGAAAATGGGACTAGTCCAAGACAGTGGCCTACGAATGCACTACAACTCAGCACCGAGAGAACTATTGGACTTGGTTAGATTGGACGAGATGGGAGTGTCGCACATCCGAAACCTAGACGGGGACGGGCATCAAAGTTGATCATGAGACGACGGGAGACAATAGTGACTAGCTTTGTGGTTAATTGTTTTTTGGAAAGGAGTATGATGAGGTCCGAACCTTGTGGGATCGGACCGCATACTACTCTTGATTTTGTTACGGCACACCACTTTTGGGTGTGGCCACGCCTTGTAATTATCTCTTGTGGAAATATAGGGATGAGGGACCCACGAACCCTCCACCGTAGAGGTGTTTGATTAAAAAAAAAAAAAAAAAAAAATAAAAAATAAAAAAAATAAAAAAAAATAAAAATAAAAAAAACTATTTACAAGGATTTGACCCGGTTTCCTTGGAATGTTACTTGATCAGATTTAGAGATTTAGAAATTATTGCTTGATCAAGCAGACCATCCATGAATACCTTATCACTCCTTATACCTGTTTATTGGTACAAGCTAGGCATTGGTAGTGAAATGTCGTCCACTACAAACGCCTTCCTTCCGTTCGTTCCGGGTAGCTCGCTTTGCTCCAAACCGTTGGTCCTTCCTGCGAACTTTGCCCTTTTAGGTTTACGTTGCTCCTAGTTTCTCTGTTTACCTTGATCAATCTTCCTTTCCTGATGGATCTTTATGTTTTCACATTTTTTTCTGTCAACTGCTTCCCATTCAAACTCCTGTAGAAGGAGTAACCATCTGATCAAATGCGGGTTTGATCCCTTCTTCGACGATAGGTATTTGATGGCCGCCTGGTTTGTATACACCGTCACCTTGGAACCGAGTAGGTGCTGCCTGAACACCACAAATGCAAAGACTATCGATAACATTTCTTTTTCTGTTACATCATAGTTCCTTTGCGCCTGACCCAATGCTTTTGATGCGTAGAGGAAAACATAACTTTTCCCTTGGATTTTCTGACTTAGTGTTGCTCCCACATCACAGTTACTAGTCTTACACATCACCTCAAGGGAGTGATTCCAGTCAGGACCACGAATTATAGAATAACTCATCAATTGTTCCTTCAGGAATGGGAACATGGCTTTGCAGTCATCAGAAAGTTTAAACTCCATGTCGTCCTGGGGAAGCTTTGTCAGGGTCTGCGTTCCCCCGGCAAAATCCTTGATACGTCCTCCACGGCCCTTAGCGTGCCTTAACAAGATTCTTATCTTCCCCTGGTTAATAAGTTATGGAAATTTTGCCACATGTGTGTCTTGCCATGACTGTCCCATGTTCCGGCCAGTTTGAATTTTGCTTCTTGGGCATCAGCTGGGGTTGATATTGGGAGAGTAATTCTTCCTTTCTCTGCAATCGTGGTTTGACTGTCTTGTGATCTGTCTGACTGGACAGGTCCTTGAATGCCATCGGTGATGCTGGTACGGAAAATAGTTGCCTTGTAAACGAGGGATCCTTCTTCAGCATTTCTTTTAATGGAGCGACTTGGTCAGGTGGTTTCTCGACGCTTCTTGGCTGAGTAATCTCTCTTGCCTCAGCTTGTTGTGACGGCTGGCAAAACTCCATAATTGCCCTTCCAATGGTTTGGTCATCCATTGCTTCAGCCATTGTCGTATCATACCATTCTGCTGCCTCTCTCTTCAGCTGTTCGCCTTCAGCGGAACCAGACGGTGGCTCTTTGAGGGATTCCCTTTTTGATACTCCTTTTTTCGAGGGCTAATAGAGTTTACTGTTTGTATGCTCTCTCTGTCCTGTGGCTCTCTTGCAGCTGCATTAATGCCGATTGTAAGTCGCTCTCCTTTAAACTCCAGGTTAATTGTCCCATGGCGGACGTCAATGACTGTGTTAGCGGTGGATAGGAAAGGTCTCCCCAAAAGGATTCCAATAGACTCCTCTGCTCCTGGTTCCGTCATTTTTATAACAAAGAAGTCAGCGGGATACATGAATATGTTCACCTTGACGATTTCATCTTCCAGAACTCCCTCGGGGTAGATGCAGGACCCGTCTGCTAGCTGTATTTCCATATTGGTTTGGACGAGCTTAGCGTTCTCCAGCTTCTTGTATATAGAATACGGCATAATATTGATGGAAGCCCCTAGATCGCACATTGCGTGCTTCATTTGAACGTTTCTGATAGAAATTGGGAGCGTAAATACTCCTAGGTCAGTTCTCTTTGAGGGAAGATCATCAGATTGGATCTAACCGATTACTTCCTCTGCTTCGACCCTCCTTCTCTTTTCAGCACCATGTTCACATATGTTAGACTCTTCTTTCGCTGTGACTTGATCAGGGGCGCTGGATTCAAGGCTTTTACTAAGACTTGCCCTGGATGCTGGAAAACTTGCAGTTGAGCTCTGATAAACTCCTTCTGATTTCAGAGAGACTGTGTTAACATTCTCTCGGCCTGCTGGAGGTTGCACTGTAGCCGGAATCTTTCCATCATTACCTTTCAGCTCGCGTAGTGACATGGCGACCTGAGATAACTGTTTTGTAAGCATTTCTAATGCGGCTCTCTGTTCCTTCTGGGCTTCCTGTATTTCCCGCACAGCATCATGAGGCTGATGTGGAACCATCATATCCCCTGGAACTTCATTTTGCTGCCTGTTATTTCTCTGATTAAATCGGCCTCCTCCATGGCCTTGCTGGTAGAAAACCGGAAGATCCATATTGCTCTGGTTGGTTCTAGGACAGATGGTTTTGTTGATTTCCTTGGAAGTACTGTAGGTTCCCTTGGAATTGCTGGGTTCCTCTGTGGTACTGCGGGACATAACTCACCATTTGATTACTTGGTTGCCTACCCTGGTTGCCATACTGAGGAGCTTGGTGTTGGTACCCCCCATTCTCCTTCTTGTTGTCGGTTTGACCAGTTAGGCTGTTCTCCACTTGACCAGTTCCCTTTAGGTCCGCTTGACCATCCTGCCTGACCTCCCTGCATTCTATTTCCTCCTGTGTTTGGTCTAACCAAGATTCGGGTTGGCCAGTTGGACTGCCCGTCGAAGGGTTGTACTTCTTGAGGTGCGGTTAGTTGTGTCTGGCTTTGATTCTGATCAGTCCATCTGAAGTTGGGGTGGTCCCTCCACGGAGCATCTCTCTGCTTCCCCTGGATCCATTGCCATTTGTGTTCCAGTAGCCTACTGCGTTCACTTGCTCTACCTCAGGGGGAAATTCACAGTAATAGTAATGATGTTCTTCTGGAGGTGGCGGCTGCAGAAAAAAAAAAAAAAAAAAAAAAAAAAAAAAAAAGGTGGCGGCTGCAGTACGTACTGTGTCTCCTTTGGTGCAGGTGGTGGCGGTGGTCTCGTTTTTTCTACTACTTCCAGCAGTTTCTTCTCCATCTGCTCGAATCGAGCCTCCAGCTTTTCATCGTTGCTCGCCTCTGCTTCGTGCACTGCTGACTCAACTTATTTTAACACAAGAAATTCCCGCAAGTGTACGTGGCTAGTGTAGCACAAAGTAAGCAAGAGTATCGTATCCCACAGAGACAAATTGTGTAAACTCAAGTACCACGAACCGATTTCAACTACTATTTAGACAAAGCAAATGTTTGGTTTTGATATTTAATTATTAAACATAAACAAAGTAAAAGATAAAGTTCCAAATAAGAGAACGAGGTGGAGCTTTGGATCCGACTACAATACCCACAATGTAAACAACTCAACAACTTTGATTACCCGTTGAAGTCTCTAGGATTAGTAGGACAATCGCTATTCTAGGCTAAGCCCCCTCTCGAGTGCACTCAACCCATTGATTAACTATTAATATTGAAGTCTCCTAATACTTCACAATTAACTCCTATACACAAAAGATTCAAGCCCTCACTCTAGAATTCCTTCTCTCGAATGCAAATTATCTAGGTGTTGTTCATTCTTTTATCAATCCTAATTAGGTATCTCTCGATTACTCAAAACTAGGTCAATATTTTTTTTTTTTTTTTTTTTTATCAAACACCTCTACGGTGGAGGGTTCGTGGGTCCCTCATCCCTATCATTCCAAAGGCGGTAATTACAAGGCGTGGCCACACCCAAAAGTGGTGTGCCGTAACAAATCAAGAGTAGTATGCGGTCCAATCCCACAAGGTTCGGACCTCATCATACTCTTTTCCAAAATACAATTAACCAAAAAGCTAGGCAATTGAATTGAAAGGCACAAGAATGAAGCAAAATAATCACAAGAGCATAGGTAATCAAAAGCTATTGAATTAATCACAAGTGTTCATTGTAGTCCTCACCAAAACTCTACAAATGATTTAGCTACTCATATTCAACTCAAAAACATAAGAATAAACCATAGTCAATTGAATAAAACATGAAAACCAATGAAAATACTCCCAAGGGTGGATTGAACGGAAATTCGTCTTCGTCTTCAATCTTGTTGAGGATCGGGACGCCTTTTCTCTCAATTCCACTCTCCAAACCTTCAAAAGCTGCTATGGGGCGTGTATGATGTGTTGAGGTCGAAAACCTAGGTCTCCATTTATACCTAGAGGTTGTAATGTAAGGCTCTTTGGTAAGGTGAGGAAATATTTGGCTAAAAAGTGACTAAACCCAATTATAGCAAAAGTGATCAATTTCACTACATCAAACTTAGTACCCCACCAACCATTCGAATCTCAGTAAATTCTAGACTTTGTCAAGATTTCTTCTCACTTCCCAATTCCTTTAATTTTTTTTTTCTTTTCAAGATCTTTTTTTTTTGTACATCATTTCCCTTTTTTTCGTATGCACAACCAATTCTTTCATTCAAACAACGATGTCTATGCACTTTTCACAAGTAAACGCGCTACTTTTCTTTCTACCTTATCTCTCCAACTCTTTTCACAAAATATAAACTAAAATTCACCAAGAGTGTATGGATATTCCCTTTTATTTAGCTTCCAAAGAAAAAGGCTTTAAAGGCTCAAAGTGGCTAGCTAGGGAAAAATATTATGAATAAGGTCATAAATTTAGATATCAAAAGTAGCTAAGAAGGATGGCCTAACGTCCTCTCCTATTCCTATAATCACAATGTAGACTCAAGAAGACCGCGAGCAAGTTCTAGAAACATATAACATAGTTGATGAAAAATCACACATTTTTGGAAAAAGATATTGGCTCAATTCTCACATGGTATTTTTCGGCAAATGACAAAGCAACGAGCAATTCACTCTAGGCAAATCACAAGCAGGAAATACGAGTTACTTAGCTAAATCAACAAGTTTTCACAAACATTTTACTCAAGTTCTCATCATAGGCAATTCATCCAACAAACCTACTTAATTCATCTCCAAATGTCTCCAACTTCCCATTCAATTTCACCCAAGGAAGTATACAAAAAGAAACAACACAAACTAACAAAGCACACACAAGGAAAACTTCACTAATCATCATATCAATTATGGTACCATCATATAAAGAGAGAGAGAGGTAAAATAAGGAATCCACTAGACACCCCCCAAACTTATTCCAAGCAAAGCAGGGATAAGTTTGAAAGATAGTGGATCTCTCATGTACCTTCACTGCCGAGGAAGAGGCGCCACTGGCCACGGGCATTGATGTCGTTTTTCACCCATCGAAGCCTATTTCCCTGTTCCACTCAAAACACAAAGAAAACACAAAAACACACCAAAACGAGAACAAAACAAAAACACACCAAAACACGCAAAAATAAAAAATTTACCTACTAGGGGTTCCCAACACCGAGGATCTCGGCCAAAGAAGTGAAAATACAAAGCAAGAAGAATAGGATGATGGCTAGGAAGAGTACGCCGGCACCTCTCACAAAAGGTCATGGCCGGAAAAGGTTCGTACCCTCCCCACTCCCGGAGGACAAACAACATAGGAAGAAGCTCGACTTTGGAGGAGAGGAGACCTCCGAGCCTGAGACCTCCGGCCCGAGCTCCGCCCTTGATAGCCCTAAATGCAATGAGGATGGAGTCCAAATGGAGGTGGTGGTTCACGGATATGCCTCGGCAGCTGCGGTGGCGCCACCCTCCGACCATGGACCCGCCATGAGTGAGACGACCGTTGGAGGTGATGATGTCGGTTTCCTAAGCGTATCCCAAGAGGATTTGGCCATAGCATGTGTGCCAAAAAGTACATTTGGGAGTGAGATAGTCAACTTGCCCGAAATGGGCATGGGAACAAATCACCTTTCGGAAAGTGCTTTTGTCCCTTTCCAAAACCGGAAGTCACATGTGGAGCCTTGTTCATCTCTACCAATGCAGCAAATGGAGACAACAAAGAGTGATATCCTCCAAATCATAGACCTGGCAGCGGCGGAAATGCTTGATGCGACGGCGGCCCAGCCCCTCCTCGCCGGATCCCCACCGGCCACGGTCTACACGACGAAGGCCACCCCTCTTCCAAATAGGAGAGAAGAAGATATCGACTCATGCGTGCCTCGCATTTAGAATGGCCCATCCCTTGAAGATTTCCCACCTCTCGAAAAGGGAAGGACCTAGAAAATCCGAGCATCATTTGAAACCGGCGCGGCACTACAGAGAACGGGATGGCCGAAGACCAAGATAATCCGCAACCCCCCTCGAGACACGCCCGCGCCTTCGGCCTCGGACATGCAAGCAACGGACCCGACGCGGACCGAGATGGAAATGGAAACGCAGCGGCCTCCCGACTAAACCATGAACGAGAAGGATCCGAGTGAAGGACCACAAACCGACACAAACCTTGGGGCTAAACCGAAAGGTAATCCGATAAAAAACCCCTTAGGAGGCAATACCGAGCCCGGAGTGAGGAACCCCACCAAGCCAAAATCCATGGTCGACATGGTGCGGGTGACATCTGCTGTTGAAGGCCCGCAAGTCTTTGTCCTTGAGAACATCCAAAATATTGGCTTTGCTTCCACCTCAAACGGAGTGCCATCCATCTACTTTTCCGGGTCAGAAATCCAAAGGTTAGCTTCATCTCTCGGCCATGCTATTGTAGGTAAGTTCTCGCACTCAATCCCAGCTTCCTATCAAATCCAAAAAGCCCTAGACAATATTAAATTTTGCCGTGGCTATACTTGGAAATATATTAACGCCAAACATATTCTTGTTCAATTTGAGGACATGGCGGATTATGCTCGGCTCCTTAGTGGACCCAAAGGGACACCGGTGTGGTTCATTGATCGGCATCCGATGAGAGTCTTCAAATGGTCTCCGGACTTCGACGCCTATTGTGAGTCTCCAATTGCGGCGATATGGTGCAACCTAATTGGACTCCCGATTCACCTATATGATCAATCGGCCCTCTATGCCATTGGGAAACTCCTTGGTGACCCGATCCAAGTAGATAGAGCAACGGCAAACAAATTGAGACTCTCCTTTGCGCGGCTATGCATTGAGATCGGCATCACAAGGCCGCCACCCGACGAGATCATCCTTGACATTGTGGGCGTCCCTTGGTGCAGCAAGTAAGGTGGGATAAGATGCCGTCCTATTGTGGAGAATGCAAACATGTCGGTCACAAAAGTGAAGTTTGTTATGCTTCCGGGAAGGCGGACCAACCTCCAAAACGAAACTACAACGTAACAACACCAAAACAGCCACAACATGGAGGAATAGGAGATAAGAAGAACAATGATGAACCGAGGCAGACCGATAATAACATGGAATGGAAACAACAAGGGAAACACAAGGAAAAGGAATGCAACATCCGGATGAACCCGAAAGCCGATGTGCGTTCGGGGGCGGAGTGGTCGGGACCGGACTTTTTGGGTGATATGCAAGGTGCGGGGAGTAAGGACATGATCATCGTTTATGATGAGCAAAACCTTAATCAACCTAAAGGGATGCTCGCTAAATCCCCATCATTTGGAAGTGGGCGCGGGGGTAAGCCAAGAGGAGCGGCGCGAAGTGAACCCGGCTTCGGGTGACCTAGTGCAACCGAAAGGCTATTTTAAACCCTTCGCTTTAGAGAAAACCGAGGCACAAGGGTCATCAAGTCACATGAGTACCAATCGATATTTCTCCCTCATGGCTCGAGAGAACTTCATGGAGAATGATATGGAAGACGAGGAAAATTGGGAAGATACCATTTCTCACAATGAAAAAGATGATGGAGCCAATCCCGCCCTTTTGGAGGCCGCGGCACCTCATGGAGGGAATGACCTTCAAATCATTGAATTCCAAGGGGGGGCGTCAATCCCGCCGGGTACGAACTCCTCTTGTTCGTGATCGCTGCGGAATACCTGTCCCGAGCATTAGATAAGCTCATCCTCGGCCAAAAGGACATGACGTACAAAGCCTCCCGGAGATGCATGGAGATCAGCCATCTAGCCTATGCGGACGACATTATCATCTTCACCCAAGCGGCGGCAAATCCTATGCGCCGGCTAAGAGCTTGTCTTGAAAAGTATGAAAGAGTCTCCGGCCAACAAGTCAGCCTTGCTAAGAGTAATTTCTATATTGCCGAGGCCCATGAGCATTGGGCAAACTCGATCCAGGCGGAAGGGGGCTTCACTAGAGGGGTTTTCCCTTTCCTCTACCTCGGAGTTCCTATCTATCGTGGTGTCAAACGCACGGACATGTTCCTCTTTCTACGAGAAAAGATTGCAAGAAGGATCTCAGGATGGGCACACCGTCACCTATCCTTTGGAGGAAGGCTTACGTTGATTAAGAGCACCCTTGAAGCGATCCCCTTACACATCTTCCAAGCCGTCGAGCCCACGGCCGGTACCCTTAAGCAACTTGATCAACAAATGGCCCGATTCTTTTGGGGGTCTACGAATGAGAAGAAGCGGACCCATTGGATTGGTTGGGAACAAATGTGTCGGCCCACTGATGAAGGAGGCCTTGGGATCCGGAAAACTATGGAGGTCCTCCGCGCCTTCAATATCAAACTTTGGTGGCGCTTTCGGGAGCAAAACTCCCTTTGGGCAAGATACATGATGGCAAAATATTGCACCAACTCCACACCGCTCACCTTGAGACTGCCGAGCAGGAGTAGCCCTACGTGGAGAAGGCTCTCAAGAGCATGGCCCCTCGCACAACCGCACATGAGATGGCTAGTGGACAAGGGGACATCTACTTCTGGGATGACATTTGGCTTGGCAATAGCCCTCTGAGGGAATTTAGTCTTGATGATAGGGGAAGACCAACCACCCGGGTTTCGGAGTTCATTACTAATGGGGGTTGGGATGTGCCCAAGCTTCAGCTTCTTCACAATCAGGCCGGCCTCCCTCAGCATGTTATCGATGGCATCATTAATACACCGATCCTCCATGATGAACAGGATATCCCGAGGTGGAATCTCTCTAAACATGGGGAATTCACGGTGGCTTCGACATGGGACACACTTCGAGGGCGAAACCCGATCATCCATGGTTTGGGGGACGTTTGGAAGGCAGGCCTCACCAACTCAATAGCCATCTTTATCTGGAGGCTTCTCTCCAATCGGGTGCCGGTTGACACGAAGCTTCAGTGGCGGGAGATTGAGCTAGCCTCTAAGTGCCAATGCTGCCCCCACCGACCGAATACCGAGTCCCTCCAACACCTCTTCATCCAGGGACATGGAGCTCGCAGAGTATGGAGTGAGTTTGACGGTTGGTTCACAGGCCCGTCCCCCCGCATCCATATCAATGATACAATCCCTACGAGAATCGAAGTGTGGGCGCGAAGGTACCAACAGCCGAACAAGAAACATCTTAGCCGAGCCACACCATACCTCATTCTGTGGTTTATCTGGTCGGAGAGAAACAGGAGTCGCCACCAAGGCACACAGTTTAAACCACAAAACGTGGTATGGCAGGTCCACATGTTCATTCGGAATGCTATGTCCAATGGAAGCTTGAAGCCGAAACATTGGAAGGGAGTTAAACTTGGAATCAACATTCCTCAAGCGGCGGCAATCAGGGCGCTACCCCTAGCCATGGCAATCAAATGGAACCCCCCGGACCAGCCGTGGATAAAGCTCAACACAGATGGCTCCTACAATGAAGCGAACGGTAGAACAGGGGCTGGAGGGATTATTCGAGACCACTTGGGTAAGATGCTCGTCGCCTTCAGCACACCCCTAGAAGCACACTCGGCGTTAGAGGCGGAGCTGTTGGCCATGCTCCACGGGCTAAATATAGCCAAAGAACTCGCCCTACCAATCTGGATTGAGTCCGATGCAGAGCAAGCAATCAAATTGGTCAATGGGACAGGATGGGGCCCGGCACTCGCCCGGCAAGCGGTGGCGCAACTAACCCTTCATAAACGCCAACTCAAATTCCGAGCCACCTTCATACACAGGGAGGGGAACAAAGCGGCGGATTTCCTTGCGAAAATGGGGCTAGTCCAAGACAGTGGTCTACGAATGCACTACAACTCAGCACCGAGAGAACTGTTGGACTTGGTTAGATTGGACGAGATGGGAGTGTCGCACATCCGATACCTTGACGGGAACGGGCATTAAAGTTGATAATGAGACGTTGGGAGACAATAGTGACTAGCTTTTTGGTTAATTGTATTTTGGAAAAGAGTATGATGAGGTCCGAACCTTGTGGGATTGGACCGCATACTACTCTTGATTTGTTACGGCACACCACTTTTGGGTGTGGCCACGCCTTGTAATTACCGCCTTTGGAATTTTAGGGATGAGGGACCCACGAACCCTCCACCGTAGAGGTGTTTGATAAAAAAAAAAAAAAAAAAAAAAAAAAAAAAAAAAAAAATCTCATAATATTTGTTTTCTTGCAATAATGGAGCCACTTACTCCCCCTAACCCGGACAAATTCTCGAAAGTGTTGGGGCTGTCCTACAAGGGGTCAAACATCAATGGGAAAATTTGAAATTTTGTGGAGGAAGGGATGGATTTTGTTGTGGTGGATGACTCGGAACAGCTGCTGCATGGGAGGTTCACCTGTCCTCGGATTTCAATCCCTATTATGATCTCGGCCGTGTATGCTAAATGCACGAGAGGAGAGCGGTATGCCCTATGGGAAAAGATAAGCGATAATAACCAAGACTCGGAAGGAATACCGTGGTTTATTGGAGGGGACTTCAACACAATCCTTTCCACTCGAGATAGGACGGGGATGGTTTTCTTGGCTTGCTTGTGTGATTGTTTATTTTGATTGAAGAAATGACGAAGAAGTTGACGCCATGTGACGAATCAAACTAATTCCCAAAAATATGTAATGATTACATGTGATACTTTTTTCTAATATTTACTCCTTTTCATGTTGGTATTTAATCCTACGTGAATTGGAGTTGGAAGCTTTGTGGGAATCATGATCTATCTTACATGAATTTATTGTGCCCTTTATTTGTTGCTATACGTGTTTATTTTTTTGTCTTGGCGAGAAATTTGCCTTACGTGAATGTTTAGGGGTTTTCCTTATGCCTCGTTCCGTGACTTTGCTTTCCAAATTTGATTAGGGTTTTCAAATCCTTGAATTCATTTTTAGAAATAATTCAAGATTAATTTAGAATTAATATTTGAATATATCTTTTGTGGATTTAATATATTATATGAGATTTAATTATGAATTAAATCATGGGTTAATTAGATTATTTCCTTATTTTATGGATTTATATGAATTTTTTTTTTTTTTTTTTTTTTTTTTTTTTTTTTTTTTTTCAAACACCTCTACGGTGGAGGGTTCGTGGGTCCCTCATCCCTATATTTCCAAAAGTGATAATTACAAGGCGTGGCCACACCCAAAAGTGGTGTGCCGTAACAAATTCAAGAGTAGTATGCGGTCCGATCCCACAAAGTTCGGACCTCATCATACTCCTTTCCAAAATACAATTAACCAAAAAGCTAGTCACTAGTGTCTCCCATCGTCTCATGATCAACTTTGATGCCCGTCCCCGTCTAGGTTTCGGATGTGCGACACTCCCATCTCGTCCAATCTAACCAAGTCCAACAGTTCTCTCGGTGCTGAGTTGTAGTGCATTCGTAGGCCACTGTCTTGGACTAGCCCCATTTTCGCAAGGAAGTCCGCCGCTTTGTTCCCCTCCCTGTGTATGAAGGTGGCTCGGAAATTGAGATGGCGTTTGAGAATGGTTAGTTGCGCCACCGCTTGCCGAGCTAGTGCCGGGCCCCATCCTGTCCCATTGACCAATTTGATTGCTTGCTCTGCATCTGACTCAATCCAGATTGGTAGGCCGAATTCCTTGGCTATATTTAGCCCGTGAATCATGGCCAACAGCTCCGCTTCTAAAGCCGAGTGGGCTTCAAGGGGTGTGCTGACGGCGGCGAGCATCTTACCCGAGTGGTCTCGAATAATCCCTCCAGCCCCTGTTCTGCCGTTCGCTTCATTGTAGGAGCCATCCGTGTTGAGCTTTATCCACGGCTGATCCGGGGGGTTCCATTTGATTGCCATGGCTAGGGGTAGCGCCCTGATTGCCGCCGCTTGTTGGGGAATATTGATTCCAAGTTTAACTCCCTTCCAATGTTTCGGCTTCAAGCTTCCATTAGACATAGCATTTCGAATGAACATGTGGACCTGCCATACCACGTTTTGTGGTTTAAACTGTGTGCCTTGGTGGCGGCTCCTGTTTCTCTCCGACCAGATAAACCAAAGGATGAGGTATGGAGTAGCTCGGCTAAGATGTTTCTTGTTCGGCTGTTGGCACCTTCGCGCCCACACTTCGATTCTCGTAGGGATTGTGTCATTGATATGGATGCGGGGGAACGGCCCTGTGAACCAGCCGTCGAACTCACTCCATACTCTGCGAGCTCCATATCCCTGGATGAAGAGGTGTTGGAGTGACTCAATGTTCGGTCTGTGGGGGCAGCATTGGCACTTAGAGGCTAGCTCAATCTCCCGCCACTGAAGTTTCGTGTCAACCGGCACCCGATTGGAGAGAAGCCTCCAGATAAAGATGGCTATTGAGTTGGTGAGGCCTACCTTCCAAACATCCCCCAAACCATGGATGATCGGGTTTCGTCCTCGAAGTGTGTCCCATGTCGAAGCCACCGTGAATTCCCCATGCTTAGAGAGGTTCCACCTCAGGATATCCTGTTCGTCATGGAGGATCGGTGTATTAATGATGCCATCGATAACATGCTGAGGAAGGCCGGCCTGATTGTGAAGGAGTTGAAGCTTGGGCACATCCCAACCACCATTTGTAATGAACTCCGAGACCCGGGTGGTTGGTCTTCCCCTATCATCAAGACTAAGTTCCCTCAGAGGGCTATCGCCAAGCCAAATGTCATCCCAGAAGTAGATGTCCCCTTGTCCCACTAGCCATCTTATGTGCGGTTGCGCGAGGGGCCATGCTCTTGAGAGCCTTCTCCACGTAGGGCTACTCCTGCTCGGCAATCTCAAGGTGAGCGGTGTGGAGTTGGAGCAATATTTTGCCATCATGTATCTTGCCCAAAGGGAGTTTTGCTCCCGAAAGCGCCACCAAAGTTTGATATTGAAGGCGCGGAGGACCTCCATAGTTTTTCGGATCCCAAGGCCTCCTTCATCAGTGGGCCGGCACATTTGTTCCCATCCAATCCAATGGGTCCGCTTCTTTTCATTCGTAGACCCCCAAAAGAATCGGGCCATTTGTTGATCAAGTTGCTTGAGGGTACCGGCCGTGGGCTCGACGGCTTGAAAGATGTGCAAGGGGATCGCTTCAAGAGTGCTCTTAATCAACGTAAGCCTTCCTCCAAAGGATAGGTGACGGTGTGCCCATCCTGAGATCCTTCTTGCAATCTTTTCCCGTAGAAATAGGAACATGTCCGTGCGTTTGGCACCACGATAGATAGGGACTCCGAGATAGAGAAAAGGAAAGGCCCCTCTAGAGAAGCCTCCTTCCGCCTGGATCGAGTTTGCCCAATGCTCATGGGCCTCGGCAATATAGAAATTACTCTTGGCGAGGCTGACTTGTTGGCCGGAGACTCTTTCATATTTTTCGAGACAGGCTCTTAGCCGGCGCATAGGATTTGCCGCCGCTTGAGTGAAGATGATAATGTCGTCCGCATAGGCTAGATGGCTGATCTCCATGCATCTCCGGGAGGCTTTGAACGTCATGTCCTTTTGGCCGAGGATGAGCTTATCTAATGCTCGGGACAGGTAGTCCGCAGCGATTACGAACAGAGCGGGGGAGATCGGGTCTCCTTGCCGAAGTCCTCGAGTTGATCTAAAGAAGCCCGAGGGTGCCCCGTTAACAAGGACCGAGAACCAGCAATACCCAATACACCTCTCCATAAGTGAAATCCATGAATCCGGGAAACCCATACGGCGTAAAACTTTGAAGAGGAATGGCCATTGGACCCTATCATAGGCTTTAGCCATGTCAATCTTTACTGCCACATTAGGCGCTGGGGAGCATCTAGCAAGCTCATGGAACATCTCTTGAGCCAGAAGTGCGTTGTCGTTTTTTTTTTTTTTTTTTTTTTTTTTTTTTTTTTTTTTTTTTTAATCAAACACCTCTACGGTGGAGGGTTCGTGGGTCCCTCATCCCTATATTTCCACAAGAGATAATTACAAGGCGTGGCCACACCCAAAAGTGGTGTGCCGTAACAAAATCAAGAGTAGTATGCGGTCCGATCCCACAAGGTTCGGACCTCATCATACTCCTTTCCAAAAAACAATTAACCACAAAGCTAGTCACTATTGTCTCCCGTCGTCTCATGATCAACTTTGATGCCCGTCCCCGTCTAGGTTTCGGATGTGCGACACTCCCATCTCGTCCAATCTAACCAAGTCCAATAGTTCTCTCGGTGCTGAGTTGTAGTGCATTCGTAGGCCACTGTCTTGGACTAGCCCCATTTTCGCAAGGAGGTCCGCCGCTTTGTTCCCCTCCCTGTGTATGAAGGTGGCTCGGAATTTGAGTTGGCGTTTGAGAATGGTTAGTTGCGCCACCGCTTGCCGAGCGAGTGCCGGCCCCCATCCCGTCCCATTGACCAATTTGATTGCTTGCTCTGCATCTGACTCAATCCAGATTGGTAGGGCCGTATTCCTTGGCTATATTTAGCCCGTGGATCATGGCCAACAGCTCCGCTTCTAACGCCGAGTGGGCTTCAAGGGGTGTGCTGACGGCGACGAGCATCTTACCCGAGTGGTCTCGAATAATCCCGCCAGCCCCTGTACTGCCGTTCGCTTCATTATAGGAGCCATCCGTGTTGAGCTTTATCCACGGCTGATCCGGGGGGGTTCCATTTGATTGCCATGGCTAGGGGTAGCGCCCTGATTGCCGCCGCTTGTTGAGGAATATTGATTCCAAGTTTAACTCCCTTCCAATGTTTCGGCTTCAAGCTTCCATTAGACATAGCATTCCGAATGAACATGTGGACCTGCCATACCACGTTTTGTGGTTTAAACTGTGTGCCTTGGTGGCGGCTCCTGTTTCTCTCCGACCAAATAAACCAAAGGATGAGGTATGGAGTGGCTCGGCTAAGATGTTTCTTGTTCGGCTGTTGGCACCTTCGCGCCCACACTTCGATTCTCGTAGGGATTGTGTCATTGATATGGATGCGTGGGAACGGGCCTGTGAACCAGCCGTCGAACTCACTCCATACTCTGCGAGCTCCATATCCCTGGATGAAGAGGTGTTGGAGTGACTCAGTGTTCGGTCTGTGGGGGCAGCATTGGCACTTAGAAGCTAGCTCAATCTCCCGCCACTGAAGTTTCGTGTCAACCGGCACCCGATTGGAGAGAAGCCTCCAGATAAAGATGGCTATTGAGTTGGTGAGGCCTACCTTCCAAACGTCCCCCAAACCATGGATGATCGGGTTTCGTCCTCGAAGTGTGTCCCATGTCGAAGCCACCGTGAATTCCCCATGCTTAGAGAGGTTCCACCTCGGGATATCCTGTTCGTCATGGAGGATCGGTGTATTAATGATGCCATCGATAACATGCTGAGGGAGGCCGGCCTGATTGTGAAGGAGTTGAAGCTTGGGCACATCCCAACCACCATTTGTAATGAACTCCGAGACCCGGGTGGTTGGTCTTCCCCTATCATCAAGGCTAAGTTCCCTCAGAGGGCTATTGCCAAGCCAAATGTCATCCCAGAAGTAGATGTCCCCTTGTCCCACTAGCCATCTCATGTGCGGTTGCGCGAGGGGCCATGCTCTTGAGAGCCTTCTCCACGTAGGGCTACTCCTGCTCGGCAATCTCAAGGTGAGCGGTGTGGAGTTGGAGCAATATTTTGCCATCATGTATCTTGCCCAAAGGGAGTTTTGCTCCCGAAATCGCCACCACAGTTTGATATTGAAAGCGTGGAGGACCTCCATAGTTTTTCGGATCCCAAGGCCTCCTTCATCAGTGGGCCGGCACATTTGTTCCCATCCAATCCAATGGGTCCGCTTCTTTTCATTCGTAGACCCCCAAAAGAATCGGGCCATTTGTTGATCAAGTTGCTTGAGGGTACCGGCCGTGGGCTCGACGGCTTGAAAGATGTGCAAGGGGATCGCTTCAAGAGTGCTCTTAATCAACGTAAGCCTTCCTCCAAAGGATAGGTGGCGGTGTGCCATCCTGAGATCCTTCTTGCAATCTTTTCCCGTAGAAAGAGGAACATGTCCGTGCGCTTGACACCACGGTAGATAGGGACACCGAGATAGAGAAAAGGAAAGGCCCCTCTAGAGAAGCCTCCTTCCGCCTGGATCGAGTTTGCCCAGTGTTCATGGGCCTCGGCATATAGAAATTACTCTTGGCGAGGCTGACTTGTTGGCCGGAGACTCTTTCATATTTTTCGAGACAGGCTCTTAGCCGGCGCATAGGATTTGCCGCCGCTTGAGTGAAGATGATAATGTCGTCCGCATAGGCTAGATGGCTGATCTCCATGCATCTCCGGGAGGCTTTGAACGTCATGTCCTTTTGGCCGAGGATGAGCTTATCTAATGCTCGGGACAGGTAGTCCGCCGCGATTACGAACAGAGCAGGGGAGATCGGGTCTCCTTGCCGAAGTCCTCGAGTTGAATCTAAAGAAGCCCGAGGGTGCCCCGTTAACAAGGACCGAGAACCAGCAACACCCAATACACCTCTCCATAAGTGAAATCCATGAATCCGGGAAACCCATACGGCGTAAAACTTTGAAGAGGAATGGCCATTGGACCCTATCATAGGCTTTAGCCATGTCAATCTTTACTGCCACATTAGGCGCTGGGGAGCATCTAGCAAGCTCATGGAACATCTCTTGAGCCAGAAGTGCGTTGTCGTTAGGAGCCGACCTTTGACAAATCCACTTTGGTTTGGGGAGATGACCTGTGGGAGGAAAGGAGAGAGTCGAGAGGTGAGTACCTTGGTAATGATCTTGGTTTAAAAACATTGCAGAGACTGATGGGTCGGTAGTCGGTCCATGATTCCGGCGAAGCCTTCTTTGGGATAAGGGACAATGCTTGTGGCCCGTGATGCTCCTCGGCAGGAAGGCCCTCTGAAGAACTGTCTGATTGCGTCCACTACCTCCGGTCCCACAATAGGCCAGCAGGCTTGATAGAAGGTGGCCGAGAAGCCGTCGGGTCCGGGTGCACTATCTCCGGAAATGCAAAAGGTGGCACTCCTGACCTCGTCCGCACTTGGAGCATCTGCGATGTCAGCGAACTGCTCGGCTGAGTGGACCTGCTGGATTAGGTCGAGGTCTGGATCTTCAAGTGTCGGATTGTTGGGGGCAAGGAGTTTGTTGGAAGAACTCCACTGCGGACTTTTATCTCGGCTTCCCTCGGTGAGCTCCTGCCCATTGACACGTATTGAATGGATGCGGAGACGTACCCTCTTTTGTTTCACCCAGCTTTGGTAGACCGGGTATTTTGTCTCCTCGGCAAGCCACCTCAGAGCTGCCTTCTGTCGCCAAAATCTTCCTTCCATTTTCAGCAAAAGGATTACTCGGCAATGTGTTTGTTGATCGCTTGTCCTGTGATCCGGGGTCGGCCTTGCTTCGAAACCAAGATTGGGCCAAAGCAATTTCTTCCTCCTTTTCTTTAGATTAGCATGAATGTTTCCAAAACCTCTTTGTTCCACTCCTTAAGGGCCTTTTTAACTCTGGCCTGCTTGATTTGAATGTTTAGGATTCCACCCGCCCCCGTGGGCTCCTCCCATGCTTTTTGCACTACGGCCATGAATCCTTCATGACGGATCCACATGTTCTGGAACCTGAAAGCCTTGGCTCCAGCGGATGTGTTCATCTTCGTGCACCTGACAAGAATTGGTCCATGGTCCGAGGCAATCCGGGGGAGGTTCGTAACCCGAGTAGCCTCGAAGGTCTTAGTCCAATCCTCGCTGACAAACACTCTATCCAACCTTTCAAAAAGGCCATTCTTGGCCCAAGTGAATGCCGCTCCATCAAAACCAGGGTCAAGCAGCCTACAATCTTCCGTTGCCTCCGCAAAATCGACCATCTCGGCTTGCCGGTTGGTATCACTTCCAACTCTGTCTTGATGAGATAGCATGGTGTTGAAATCGCCACCGATGATCCAAGGTGTTCCCTCAAGAGGCCCGGCAATCTCTCTCATCTTGTCCCATAGGTGATGTCTTTCAGCCCTTGTACATTTGGCGTACACGGCTGAGATGGCCACCGGCCTAGCAAGGCGGTGGGATTTGAGGTACCCGTGGAGAATTTGTTCCGAGTCAACCTCAATATCAAAAGTGGACCCCTCCGCAAACATCCAAATCTTCTCGTTCATGTTCGAACCAATGAAGGACAGCCCCAAGGCCTTAGAGAAACGGTCCGGGTCCGGTTGTGTGAGCGGTTCCATTATTGCAAGAAATAAAACATTATGACAACCAATTAGTCTTTTCAGAACGTTTTGAGTGGGCGCATTCGCGATCCCCCTCACGTTCCAAAACATGAGATTGTACGACATTATTAACAAGAAGGGTGCGTACCCAAAGAGGTTGAAGGCCCTCCTTGATAATCAGTACGGTGTTGCTCTTTGTTCGGAGCGACCTCCTCGGCGTCCTCGGCCGAACTGTTGCCTCCTAACTTCTCGGCCCCCACATGCAATTCCATAAGGTCTTCGTCCGCATCCCCACAATTCTCAACATCAAATTCTCCGTTCTCCATGAGAGTATAATATTGGTTAGTGCTCATGTGGTTCTTTGCCGAGAAGAACCCACGCCCCTTGTCAAAGCATGACGCGCGCCTCCTCTCGGATTCCCTCGCCGATGGTGAGACCAAGCTCCTCGCAATGGGGGAGCCCCACTCCACGTCCATGTTCCCACGTGGTGTTGGTGGTTCGGTGGTGGGATGCAATGGATTCCCCGGTTCGGTGGGGACTTCCCAATCTCGATCCCGGCAATAAGCCCGGCATTTTGAGTTCCGGAGCTCGGTCCGCTCCCCAAAGTAGAGTCACCCTTGGAGTTCGGTCCCTCCCAGGAAGTATCACCGGAGTCCTCCCCATTTGTTTTGTTATTGTTTGGTCGATCACCGGCCTTGCCTTGCTTCTTCCCCTGATGTTTCCATTCGTTGGAGCTGGAGGCATTCTTCCCCATATCTTGCTTCCCCTTCTCGGTCTGTCTCTCGGGATGTGGCTGTTTTGGCGGGCCGTTGTGGTAGTTTCTCTTTGGCGGCCGTTCCTTCTTGCCCGTCGCATAGCACACCTCACTTGCATGGCCGACATGTTTGCATTCTCGGCAATATGATGGTATCTTGTCCCATCGGACTCGCTGCACCGTTTCTCGCCCACCAAGATCGAGGATTATCTCTTCGGTAGGTGGTTTTGTGATGTCTATCTCGACGCAGATTCGGGCAAATGAAAGCCGAGTCTTGTTTGCCGTGGCTCGATCAATTTGTATTGGATTGCCGAGAAGCTTGCCGATGGCGAATAAGGCGGATTGGTCGAAAAGGTGAATGGGGAGGCCAATTAGGTTGCACCAGATTGCCGCAATGGGGACTCGCAGTAAGCATCAAAGTCCGGGGACCATTTGAAGACCCTCATCGGGTGTCGGTCAATGAGCCAAACGGGCGTACCCCTTGGGCCTCCAAGGATTCGGGCATAGTCCGCCAAGTCCTCGCATTGAATGAGAATATGTTTAGCATTAATGTACTTCCAACTAAATCCACACCGAAGTTTAATATTGTCGAGGGTCTTTTGGATTTGCAGTCCCGTAGGGATAGAGTGAGAAAACTTACCCACAATGGCGTGTCCCATGCTCTCAGCAAGCTTTTGAGTTTCCGCTCCGGAGAAGTAAATGGCCGGGATGCCGTCGGACACTGAAGCAAATCCAATGTTCTGGAGCTTATCCGGTTCAAAGGCTTGGGGGCCGGTAGGGTCAGTCGAGCCTTTGAGCATGTCCGCCATCGTTTTCGGCCGACCGGGGTGGTTGCGGCGCCTTCACCCCGGCCTTGTAGAGTGTTACTCGCCGAGCCCGACGGGGTACCCCTAAGCAAGTCCGCCATCGATTTCGGCCACGGCGAGGGCCCCAGTGTAGCTTCTACCCCCCCAAGTTGATTAACTACATTCAGCCCTTGTGTTGCGGCATCCGTCGCGGACTTAGATGTGTTTCCATTTCTCTTCGGATTGTTGAGTTCGGCTTCTCCATTCTCGGTGTGGATCTTCTCGGCACCTACGTTGCCGTTGTGTGCCCTTCTCGGCTTTTCCATTCTCGGCTTTTCGGCTTTTTCTTTCTCGGTGTGGATCTTCTCGACTTTTTCCTTCTCGGTGAGGGTCTGTTCGGCATCATCCATAGGCGTATCGTTGGGTGTTGGTGTGTCTCTTGTCACTGCAACCATCTCGGCACTAGGCGTGGCCTTGTTCATCGTCTCGATAAAAGGCTTTTCTCGGTAGACGTTAGGGTTCGACTTCGGTCGCGGCTGGCCGAACTCCGCACTATGATGTTCCGAACTAGCCTCAAACGTAGCTCGGAGCTTGCTAGTTCGTCCTCGTTCGAGAGGGGGAAAGTCCTCAAGAGAGGGTCCATTTCCATCCCGAGGTGTGTGTGTGACACTTTGCATGCATCCCGAAGGGTTTAGGGGGAACTCCAGTGGATTGTGGCCGGCCGTAATGAGAGGTTGCGCAACCAATGTGTCTAGCATCTCCGCCGAGTCCAAGGCGGCTAAGTGGATGATTTCGGCCTTTGTTGGTTGCGTTGGGGCCTCCACGACAATCGTCTCACGTGAGCTCTTGGACGGAAAGGAGTTAGCCCACTTCGGAAGGAGGTTTTGGTCTCCAAGCCAATTCGGGAAAGTTGGGTTGCTGCAAAAAGGAGCTAGATTTTTGTTGTTTTGGGGGCTCAACGGATGCATTGGGGCCAGCATCACGTGGTGTTCCGAAGTGGCAAGGCGCCAAGGAACTTTCGGAAAGTGATTTTGTTGTTGTGCCCATTTCGGGCAAGTTGACTAGCGCGTCCACCCAGGCCTTTTGACCCATGCTAGAGCCATCTCTCTCCGAGCAGCCATCATGTGGGGGGTTGTGCTCTCCTCCGTCACCAGTCCCCGCGTTTGCGCCGGCCGCAAGGTCATCGGCCGGAGCGTTGTCAACAGTTCTGGCGCCGGCAAGTTCTTCATTAATCTTAGCTTCATCTTCACCGTTGAGATTAGGGGGGGGGCTCCATCGACGTCGGGAAGATGGGGCCTTTGCATTTTGGCTTCCGACCGGCGAGCTCCCTCGGCCACCGAAATCAATCTTCTTCCTAAGTTGCTTGTCCTCCGGCCTCGGTTGATTGAGGGTACGAACCTTTTCCGACCAGT